>NC_068362.1:25327822-25631193 GCF_020536995.1 Dreissena polymorpha
TGCTGCGACTAATTTAATCGAAGAACACACTTCACCGAATAGTTTGGAGACGCCATTTTGGAGATGTGTATTGAAATTGACATTTTGATCATGGTGTCAATATTGATATAAGCGTGTTAAATCGTTTTTTAAATAGTTGAGGATTACCATACAGTTATGATAGGTCTTGACTGTCTGTGCAACACTTGCGAGTGCAATGACTATATCGATATTTAAGATTTTTTGTCCCATTGATGACGTCATTTAACTTCTGTAGTGCGGGCTGTGGTGATTTAAATAAGTTTTTCTGATTTATGACTTCAACTATAATAAAATATGTACGTTCTTGGTATCAAATTGTTTGTTTTGTTGAACCTGATTCATGTTGATATAAATTAGTTAATTTATTGCAAATCCCACGTAACTCCAAACATTGACTGATATAAGAACTTCCTGTTGACCTTGCTATAAATACATATATATCAGGCAACGTTTTATCAGGCAGATATCAATGCGGTGGTATGATGATACAAATGTATCATACTGTTGTAGATCAGGGATATTTCAGATACGTTTATCAAATTACTTAGATATTGAAATATGTATATCATATAACGATGATTTATAACAGTTTTAATATACATGTTGATTAATAGTTAACATGCACAATCAATAGCAGACGAGGGATAATCGGGTAAACGTTAGCCTTGAATTTAAAGCGGCATATTGACGGCCAATACTGTATATTATTTCAAAAGTTATAATTATCTGTTCTGAAGTAGGCTATCCTAATAAAGGTACATGAGTAACCGTCCTATATCCAGTAGGTTCCCAGGTATCGGCTAGGGAACGAACTCTTGATAAATTTGCTAGCTGTGAGATAAACAGGGACTGGCTGGAAAAAAACAAAAACATAGCTCCACACAAACTATTGATGTTTCGACCAGAATGTGTTTGTGTATTGGGTGGGTGATGAAAGAGTTGCACTATAATGTGATATAGGAATATTGAAACCAATTCGTACAGCTATAGGAACGCCAAGTAGTCTAGAATAATGCTATTTTAACAGCCGAAGGGTATTTGTCCAGGGACAACCCTCGCTGCCTTTGCATACAGGGGACATCCTTTAACCGTGTGCTTAGTGTGATATTACCCGGACATAAACCACGATGTACCATCCATGATAAATAGCGGACTCTAACAAACCAACCTTCAACTCAACACAGAATAACTTGCAGTGGAATATTACAATAATGGTGATCAGTCCGTGAAGTCCGACATCACAGGCTCCGGGCTTCTATGGAATCCAACCAAAGCTGCAGTTGAACTCGTCATATGGGGTAACGAAAAAGATCACAGGAGAGATGCTGCCGAAAATCCTCTACAACAGACATTAATATTTACCCAGTAAAAACATCGCGGAATTGTATGCAGTGGGAAACATTACGATATAATTTACTGCATGTACACAGCAGCAACACACGTGCAAGAGTGGAAGCCATTCATGATATGAGGGTACCACGTTTTCAGAAACGATTGTTTTGGAAAAAGGGAGGAGTGATGACCCTGGTCGTAAACAACCGGAACAATAAAAAACTTAATGGGAAAGTCAGACTCCAACCATACCAATAGCATATTACTCAGATCGCTAGACAAAGAAATCCGGCAGTAAGAAGGAAAAAAACAACTCTAAAGACAACAACGCGCATGAAGCCATGATAAAAGATACCATAATATATGAAACGAAGAAGGCTAAACAATTACTCAATAAAATGAGATCGGGTATACAATCCCAAGAAGCAGTTGAACATCTTCAACGCAAGCTGGTCGCATGGCTACGTATTCCAATTCTGAGAGACGGCACAGAGGATTAATGTTCTGAAGAAAGGGAAGGCCATTTCGACATTCCTGAGTTACCAACCCATCACTCTGATAATCATGCAGTGGTGCCGGTTGACAGAGAGCATCGTTACACAAGAGAAAGACGGGTTAAGAACAGGCCAGACCAAAACAACACACCTTTCCCATCTTACAGAAGATGCATTCCATGTGCGGAAGACGATGAACGCTGCAAAAATTGATCTACAGAAAGCAGTCAAAAATGGAAAAATCGTTATATGATATACATATTTCAAAGCGAATGCTCTGTGGTATATTATGCAACACGTGCCGGTAGAAAAAGTCCTACCTGCACAACCGGGGCGTCCGTGTTTCATTAGGTCTCCGAAGGGCAAACAACACTGCTGCAAACTCTTCATCAAAGACATCCTACCATAACTCACCATATGAGTAAAAGCCGTCCTGTTGCAGATAATAAAGTTGTCGGGTTACACAGATTGGTATGCAACCGTCGCCAAATACAGAAGGCAGCTGGCTTTAGGTAAGATCTCAGTTTTGAACTCCAAACGGTGCCTAACCATCAACATGGTAAAATTATCAGCCAAACTTTTCACACTTTCCACAAAAGTTTAGTTTGGCAAACTTGCGTTATAATGACGCGTGCGACATGTCTGCATAGCAACATAAAATCATACCTGTCCACCTACATTAGCGACCCAGTATTTTTTTGGTGTAGCCTAGCCCAGAAAAGATTATGGTACTTTTTAACATAAAATACCGTATGCGTCGTCTATAGGCCGCTTTAATTGCAAGACAAAAAGATGGGTACACGAAAATCTCTCCTTCGATATTCAATGTTCAATATACTATAAAATACAGGTCTATTTTTACACATTGTTATAATAAACGCATATACGCATATAATATACGCATATGTTTATATTAAAGGAGTTCAGAAAAACGTATCTGAAATAAACATGGTCTAGGTCATTATGATAGGACAAGTTGTCTCATCTGTCGACTGATTTGCATTAAGTTTATTCGATTCTGCGCCTTAGGTCATTATTAAAAGTTATCACGCATCTAATTTTCGTTATTACGCCTTTGTGTCGCATTATTATGATTTTTTGTCAGCGAAACTACGATTTTATTCTACTGTATAGTGCCTTTATTGCGACGTTTGTTTTCCATGTAAAGCCTTTGTTTCGCATTGTTATGCCTTCATCTGGCATTAATTCGCTTTTATTCCACTAATTAATGCCTTTATTTTTCGTTATTACGCATTTCAGTCCGCATGATTGCGCTTTCTTCATGATTGCGCTTTCCGCGTGATTGCGCTTTCCGCATGATTGCGCTTTCCACATTTTCCGCATGATTGCGCTCTCAGCATGATTGCGCTTTCCGCATGATTGCGCTTTCCGCATGATTGCGCTTGTGTGTTGGGTTATTATTACAGATAATGCGACCTTATCCCTCCTTATAATTCCATTTGTGTGCGTTTTTAAGATTTCATTTCGCTTGATCACGTCTTGTTTGCGTTATTATGTATTTGTTTTGCATTATTACACATTTATAAATGTAATAATGTCTTAATTTGTATATACATATTTTTCATCAATACTTCTTCGCATGTTTTTTTCAAATATCAGAATAAGAGTATTTGATGTTTTGAAATCAAGTTTTTGCGTCAAAATCTTATTTATTTTATCTCAAACTCGTAGTTGTTATGTGATTTCCATTTAATATAAACAGAAGAATTAAACATGTAGTTGGTTTATTTACGTACATTTTGAATGTTGAAAACCATAAATAATACATTTGCAACAAAGTAATGAAATGCGTACAAATGTAAAACATGACCTTTTGTTTCAAATGACTTGTTTTTTTATCCGTTTCTATTTCGTCACAAATGGATTTTTTAATCTGGTTATATACTTAGTGCCAGCAGCGTGGCATAATGTCAGCGAACGTGCATCTCAAATCGTTACAGTCTTTCGTATTGGTCATACGTGTTCGCATATCTGGACAGAGCCAGCATGTTGGTCACATAGGTGTACGATTCAGAGCTCCAGAATGGCCAGTAATCCGGATAGTTGTTGTACCCATGGTAATCAATAGGCACGGGCCGACCATGCACTCCCTTCTTGATAAGGGCTTGGTATGTCTTCTCGTCTATGATACCTTGAACAGCGTCCATGTATCCGTCTCTGGGATTCCCTGGGGTAATGTAGTTTCGGTTCATCGGGTAAGAGGTCCCTGTCTAAAAAAATACCGGTATATAAGAATTACCCCCACAAATAAAATTGATAAAATAAATGGCACGGCGACAAGTCATCATTTACAAATCTGTGAAAAAGTTAGTACAAAAACATGAGCCTTTAAAATGTTACACTGATTAGTGAACATCTCTTATTTATTTGTTTGTAACTAACTCACTGGAGTTGTATTTATTACGTTAAAATTTCTATTTGAAATTCTAAATTTCAACACTTTCACTATACCCATCTTATCAGTTAGACTATAAAAACTACCAATAGTTAGGTTGGGTACATTTATTAACATGCATTTCATGAACCGTAGTTCACCTTTCTTGAGAATTGTTATGATGTGTGTAACTGCCAGTCTTGATAATTGTAATGATATGTGTAACTGCCAGTCTTGAGAACTGTTATGCTATGTGCAACTGCCAGTCATGAAAATTGTAATGATATGTGTAACTGCCACTGTTGAGAATTGTTATGATATGTGTAACTGACAGTCTTGAGAATTGTTATGATATGTGTTACTGCCAGTCTTGAGAATTGTTATTATATGTGCAACTGCCAGTATTGAGAATTGTTATGATATGTGCAACTGCCAGTCTTGAGAATTGTAATGATATATGTAACTGCCAGTCTTGAGAATTGTTATGATGTGTGTATCTGCCAGTCTTGAGAATTGTTATGATATGTGAAACTGCCAGTCTTGAGAATTGTTATAATGTGTGTAACTTCAAGACTTGAGAATTGTTATGATGTGTGTAACTGCCAGACTTGAGCATTGTAATGATATGTGTCACTGCCAGTCTTGATAATTTTTATGATATGTGTTACTGCTAAACTTGGCATTTGTAATGATATGTGAAACTCCCAGTCTTGAGAATTGTTATGATATGTGTAACTGCCAGTCTTGAGAATTGTTATGATATTTGTAACTGCCAGTCTTTAAAAGTGTTATGATATTTGTCACTGCCAGTCTTGAGAATTGCTATGATATGTGTATCTGCCAGTCTTGACGTAATGCTTACATTAAGTCGGAAGAAAAGAAAATAGATTTGTTTAATTGTAGAAAACAATACAATACAGTAAAGAGATCGGCTAAAAGGAGATATTTTTACAATTAAAAAATAAAAATGTCTAATATTAGCAAAACGTCTCCCCGCAAATTTTGGAAGTATATAAAGAAATTTAGAAATACAAATGGTTTTGATTTAAATGTGCAAGCCTGTGTGAAATTGTCGAGTAATATGAATATGTCTGACTTTTTCAATGTAACAATCGGATTAAAACAAGGGGGGCCTTTATCTCCTTCATCTTTTTATATTGTTCATAAATGATATCACTGAAACCATGAATTTTAATGAGTTGCCTGAAAAAGATTACGAACTTTTGTCCATGTATATGATTTTATTTGCCGATGATATTGTATTATTCACAACGGATCCAAATAGTCTACAATCGCAAATAGATGCTTTACATCATTATTCTATTAAATGGGGGTTAAAAATAAATGTACATAAAACTAAAATATGTGTATTTAAAAAAAAAGCAAACTGTGTATCCTGACTTCTATATAGATAATGAACAAATTGACATTGTTGACAACTTTGTATATCTTGGAATAGAATTTACTTATACTGGTGACATGGTCAACGCAGTGATCAAGCCCTTAGGGCGTACACTAATCTTTTAAATGTGTTTGATAAAATTAGCCTAGATATTAAGACAAAGCTATCCCTATTTGATTCTATGATTGTACCTATACTGACATATGGTTGTGAAGTATGGGGTGTGTATAATTATAAACATGTTGATAATTTACATATTAATTTTCGTAAATATATACTAGGTGTAAAGAAACAAACTTCTACATATGCTGTTTATGGTGAACTCGGTCGAGTACCTTTGTCAGTTATTTGTAAGGAAAGAGCAATGAAATTTGGTTGAAAATCATGAAAATAATGAATCATATAGAGTGTATAGTGACCTATGTAACAATGTAAGTACTTCTTGTTGGGCTAGTAGAATAAATTCTATCATAGACAATTTAGGTTTACGGGATATTAGATTGTATTTTTATCCCAGTGTTAATTATTATAATTCATTAAAATCGAGAATTAGAGATCAATCTGTTTTAGAGTGGAATAATAATGTTAATTCAATGTCGAAGTTAGATATTTATTGTAAATATAAAACTGAATTTTGTTTTGAAAAGTATTTGGATGTTATATCAAATGATAAACTTAGACATCAATTAACTTGTTTAAGATTATGTTCTCATAGTTTAGAGATAGAACAAGGAAGGTATAACAATACAGAAAGAAATAATAGATTGTGTAAATTATGTAACCAAAATGCAGTAGAGTCTGAATATCACTTTATTTTATGTTGCTCACGATACAGTTGTATAAGATCAAAATTCCTAGGCCAATGTTCATGGCCTACAGTACAAAAATTTAATTAGTTAATATCAACTTCAAGTAAAAAATGTATGTATAATCTTGCAAAATATGTAAAAGAAGCATTATGTATACGGCAAAATACGCTTGATAGTTTACCTGTCTTCTGATCGCTTATATGTATGTTTGTATATCTATGTAATGTTCTGCAATATCTGTCTATGCTTATTTGTTGTTTGTGATGGTCCTTGCGATAAGTTTTTTGTGTGTGTTTGTAAATGGCCAAAGGCAAATGCATTTGCTGATTGCCAATAAACTGAAACTGAAACTTGATAATTGTAGTGATATGCGTAACTGCCATTCTTTAGAATTATTATGATATGTGTAACTACCAGTTCTTAGAATTGTTATGATAAGTGTAACTGACAGTCTTGAGAGTTGTTATGATATGTGTAACTGCCAGTCTTGATAATTGTTATGATATGTGTAACTGCCAGTCTTGAGAATTGTAATGATATGTGTAACTGCCAGTCTTGAGAATTGTAATGATATGTGAAACTGCCAGTCTTGAGAATTGTTATGATATGTGTAACTGCCAGTCTTGAGAATTGTTATGATATATGTAGCTGATAGTCTTGTGTGGCGTAATACAACTTGGTATTGTTATTAATGTGGTCACTGACATTATTGAATGCACGGTCTAGTATTATTGGCAATATGTCTGTGTTAAAGAGATATATACCAAATCAAAAATCATGTTTCAAGAGAATGCTTGTAGTAAGTCATTTAAAGTTTCTTTGTGAGCGCAACTGATTGTCCCCCTCGTCCGGCCATTCTCATACTTTGTGTATAAAAAATAATCGAATAAAATGTTGCATATACATGTTAAATTAAACAAAATACAGAGTTGCGTGGATGATGTGTTGTCGGAATTTTACTTAAATACCCTGTGCAATATAACAGTCGCATTAAACATGGTATGTAATACATTTACCGTTGAACCTTTCACAGAACCAGAAAAGAAGGCGTTCCAAGGCTGGTATGTGAGTGCGAACAAATTGTTATGAAGAAAAGACGCTGCCTTTGAAACCGTGTTTTTGACCTCATCGGGGGTGTCTGCAGAAAATAATTTGTAAAAGAAATGGGAAGTCGGATATTAGTTATTATTTTCGTAAACAAAATTTCTAGTTGGCTTATATAACTGTTTTAGTTTAATTGTTGTCAACGATTTCCCATCAGTATTAATACCGATTTATCCTCAGTTTTGAAGTCACCTACTTTTCTTGAAGTCTCAACTCCCTTTTTCCCAATACAGATGCTTTGTTTTCTCATCGAAGACCGCCCACGTGCTCATCAAGGCATTGATGGCCATACCTGTGGTAAACAGGCAATCTTGACCCCGTACCTATATGTAGCAATGAAATAAGCAAAAAAATCTTATTCGGAACTCAAATAAACGACTGTCTGCTGAAATATGTATTTTTTGCACACACAAAGTTGAACGTTTGAGAAAAATGTGATGTCATTGCAATTTGATTGAAAATTTGGATGACTATATTAAGGTACAAAATAACAAATGAACACCAGCCGGCAAAAACCGGCGTTCACAAACTTCTATTTAAATTAGTATTATATACCAATTATCATTGTAAAACCTTATGTATTGAATAAAAATGCACATAAAAGCTTACAACACAGTCACTTAACCAATGGATCTTAAAACATCTACCGCATAATGAACTAGTTACACCCATTAACCCGAATATTT
This sequence comes from Dreissena polymorpha, assembly GCF_020536995.1. Classification (NCBI taxonomy): domain Eukaryota; kingdom Metazoa; phylum Mollusca; class Bivalvia; order Myida; family Dreissenidae; genus Dreissena; species Dreissena polymorpha. The sequence goes on from NC_068362.1 coordinate 25,336,066, forward strand.
TGCAGCGGTCATTTCTTCTATTATAGATAGTCTTTTTTAGAAGCAATGAACGGCAAACATGCGCATGTGTATGTTTGTGGACTGCAAGAAGCAGCAATTATATTTAAAAATAGCTGTTTATTTTCAATATGCATGTCTTAAGAGTTGCAAATTCTTTCTATTGCTAATTATAAATTTATATTGCTAAAACTTATATATGTGTATGCCTGTATGTCGTTGACCACTGTTGACTACATTTTGTGTTACATGTATGTGTATTCATGGGCTTCAAGACTAATGTATTCTGAAATAAAGCCATGAAACCATATTTACCACTGTGTTGTTGTTGCGGTCCAGATCACCGTCTCCCACAAAGTCGTCAAAGTAGATATCTCCCCGACTGTCCTCCTGGGTGTGGTTGATCAATACTGAAGTCATGTGATCGTGCAAGACGGCACTCAATAGTTCTTTGACCTCTTCGAGTAGCTGAATGACATTATACAATAACAATAAGTTACACTAGCGCCCTTATATGGAGCAGATACAAACCAATATGATAAACGTCGAACCTGGGTTTTAAGCTGTGGAAAACAAGAAACATGTTTTGACTTTATTAATAATAAGGTTGTTGTTTTTATTTATGCATTATTTGCTTTGCATAACAATATTTACCGTCTGACTGGACACAATATAGGGCCTCGCATCGCAAATGGTGCAAGAATGGCTAAAAACCGTGATCAGAACAGTACACTTATATTTCGGACGTTTATGCTAAACGTCGTCGCAAAACAAATGCCGTTAACATGTGTAATATTGCTCTGTCTTTAGCTGTTTGTGTTTTCGCAACGCAAATATGCTTGAATGACCATGTGTATCCGACAAAAAACGACACAAATATTATGGTGATTACTTTGTAAAAGTTATTGTGTCCTTACCTACTGTAGCCAGGGAATGTTCGTTTATTTACAAGTCCCACCTACCGGGTGTGGTAATTTCTCAATTTTCTCTTTCCTGTTTATTTCGCCAAAGGTTCTGGCCACGAACCAATAGAACTCTATTGCGGACGGGTAGTAGAGTAGAGCTAGGTTGTGACGGGAACTGAAGTTTGTTGCGATAATATTCGCTATCAGATTGGAGGTGTTTGCTGTAAATAGAACAAAAAAAATGCAGTGCGTATTGCGGTTAACATCTTTTAATAGGCTTTATTTTACAGGTGAAGATGACGCTGAGCAAGAGTAAAGGAACTAACTACAGTTGACAAAGCCACGGCAAGGTAATGTAGGTATTGAGCCATAAATACAACACGAGAATTTGATGGCGGAACAACATAAGTCAAATGTAAATACAATAGCAAATTCAAAGATAATGGTCGTCAATTGTAGGAGGAAAACAGGTGTTGTTGTTGTTTGCTAATAAGGCCAATAAGGAGAGCAAAACAAACTTAGTATTTATTTATTTCGTTTTAATCCTTTTATATTTGTCATTGAAGTGTGTTTTACTTATACTGTATTCCCAATACAAAATAAATAAGTATGTTTTAAATAACTTAATTAAGGAAAACAATCGTTGTTAACAGATGAAACGTAATCGCTTGAGATTAAGAAAAACTCATATTGTATAGTAAGAGAAAAGCCGATAGAGTTTGTGGTTGAAACAACGCAGCCTATTCTTTATTTGACAGCGGAGAGTATGTATTCACATCAGGCAAAAGAGAACTAAGCGACCATGTGGATTTCAGTATCAGAGTAGATATAACGGATTGTATAATATGCAATACTCTAACACGTATAGTCAGTTTGCCAGTTGATTTCCCTGGAAGAGGCATATTCTATTTGCTTAAATGCAAATTGCTAAATACGGCTTACTGCGTGATTGTGCTGTTTCGATGGGTTGTATCGCACAAGTTGATTGTGCCATGTATTTCACGAGCCAATGCGATACAACTCAACGAAAAACTTCAGTATTGTTCACTATGTAATTTATTAATTACCTCCATACAATATTTTTTTGGAAATGTGATTGTTTTCACAAGAAAAATAATGAATCTCACGTTTTGAATACGCAAACAAAGATTTTGTTTGACACAGTAAATAGATTGTGCCTGTCAAAACATCGGTCATAACGATATAAATGATATATAACATATACAAGTTGTCCACGTTCCTTGCATTTAATTACGGAAACAGATTTCATATTGTGAAAAATGCTATTCTTCAACAAAAGCTTGTATGTTAAAGAATGACCTTTCAAATTATTTTAGCAAATACATTGCGTGGTCCAAGTTTAACTGATCGTTACCCTGATATCCGGGTCATCCAGTGTTGTTGCTGGGACAACGTCATTTAGAATTGCCGTCGTAATGCCAAACACGGAGTTGGTGGCGACAGTTACGTCAACGTTATTTGTGTTAAACGGCATGTCAACACCTCTCTTACCCCACTCTATGACCTCGGCAGCGTCTTGAATCTGAAACAGTTGATCAGTTTTACGAATTACATGAGAAAAAAAACGAATTCTTATAATATACCACATAATATGATCAGTTCACCGTGGATGTATAAGAAAGAGAAATAACGATTTATTATTATATCATGGGCAGTAAATGTGAATCATAGCTGCTTTCAATTTTGACCTTTTTCAATGTAAGCATTATTACCCTGCTTCTACTACAATGTTAGAAAAACTCCATTAGATCAGCTTGATAAATAATAATAAGTTATAACTAATAATTAAAGACAGTGATTCTTAATATGTTCATTTTGTATGAACTATAACAAAAAGTGGAGAAAGTTACAAAAAAATGAAATCTTGAAGAAAAAAAACTGATTTTTGAAAAGCATTTTACCCATGTGGGGACCAACACTATGTCCTCATTTTCGGGAACTGCTGAAGGAAGTGACGTAGATAAAAGTAGGTTCTACAGTCTATAGCATTGATATTACTATCATTCGAATTTGGATGATATGCGTATTTCTTTAAGGCTTCAAAAACGGACGTGACATTCGTATTCTGAGATCGCCATTGCGCAAGCGTCTCAGTAAACTCGTCTTTCATTTCCGCCAGCAGCAAACCAAGTCCTAGGTTGACAAAGGTGTCGTCGAAGTCAGGTGGTATCATGAACGCGTGCAAATTGCCGTTTCTGAAAGTATAAGAATAAGGAAAAAAGTATTAATACAATATCTTTTAAACCTACCATATAACGTATAATGAAGTTGTGATTTTTATTTTTTCATTACGTAGACTTGCAAACTACTAATTTTGTTATATAACGGAAAACTCGAAAATAGGGAATCCATTTTATTAGCTTTGTACTTCTTTATCACATTTTTGACGAAAAAGGGAAACATAATTCCCTAACTGAAAGGAAAAAGGAACGTTTATTATTTTGCTTTTTGCATAATTTAATTTAATTCAACCTACACAGAAGCAAAAAGCCTTGCCATTATCACTTCAATATCATGCAGACCAATTTTATCCAAAAATTGTTCGAACGCCGAAAAATTTGTGGATGCAGCAAGGTCGAAAAAATGGTGCAGATTGTACGGATAGCTTGACCAAGCTTTAAAGAATGCGTTGTATTACTTTGGCCAAAACGTCATCAGCGAATTAGAATAGTTCGCGTTTTTGTCGTGATATTCTGCGATTGACCTCACCGCGGCGGTCATGGCTTCTTCAGTTGGCTTCGGTCCGTTTCCATAGTGAAAGGACTCAAGAATGCATGACGCAATCCACGCAGTCGCGAACATGTTGTCGTCATAGATTTTGAACGCCTCGCGCATAAGGAATAATTCTTCGTGTCCATGGTAATAAAATCTTACGTCACTCTCCCACATTCCGCGTTTCTTTTCCCATAACAGCGGTGGAATAAAGGGAGTGTCTCGTTTCACCTGCTCTGACGTAACGATATTGAACAAGGATTCAACGGTAGATTTTGCTACATTTCTACTCAATGTTTCAGCAAACCGACATATCTGATAGCATATTTTCTTCGATACACTTACCGATGAACGATGTATGTCATCAAGAAATCACTTAAGCTTTTTGTTAATATAAAAAGCACATTAATCCACGGCGATATTATTAATGTTATGACAGTTAAGGGAAACGGACGTGTTTTTATTTTTATTTTGTGTCTATTCAATCCAATTGCTCGAGATTGAGATAAGCCGTAAAACATTCGAAAGTGATTAAGTTAAAACCAAGAACATAAAAAATGTGAAAAAAAGTCAAGAACAGTTATACGCTATGGATAGAAACTACAGAGCAATATAAAGTCAATCACAAAACGGAAGTGTTTGCAACGTGCACATTAAAATGTCTGTCCATGAATGCCTAAATTTAAAAAAAGTTTAACCTTTTGGTAGATGTTTTGCAAGTGTAACATTCTAGAAGAATACTGTGGTTTCGCAATCACCTAAATAGATTGAGACATAAATATTATAGCATTTACAACTTAAAACAGTTGGAAGAGTTCAACTGTATCAGTTCGGCTATTGCGTCATTGATTCTGCCCGGGAGATGCGATAATTCTTTCAGTAGTGTTACATGCATAAGTTTAGCGCTGAGGGGTGCATTGACTTGCTCGTGGAAGTAGACCCCCGTGTTCCTATAAGAGTTGACGACCAGTTTACCATTTTCGCGTTCACTGATTTCTTGGTGCTGCCAACATTAAACGCATTTTACTGCGGGTCGGTGGAGGTTTGACTGATAGACTGGTAATGAATTTCGTTACGTTTATGTTGTCTAGTCGAACCCTGGTGACTTTCCAAATAATGGCGAACCCGAGATTTTGCTTTACGAATTCCCAGACGGGTTTTACGGGAAACTCTTTCTTTAACGATGCATGTCACAAATAGTTGTATGTTATTTTTTAAGGATGTTGTAAATATCGTATTGTCAGGTAAACTTTTTTTCAGTCGATAGTCTACGATTTATTTCAGGGAACAGTCGTAGATACGCGGCAGAGAGGTTTTGAAGGAGAATTTGTCCTCTCATCGAGGTCCATCGAGGGCAATCCCAGTAATCTGGTTGCCATGTCCTAGAGTGGAAGACATTATGGACGTTAAAAATAAAGGAGAGAGAAATCTATGATAGTTTCTTATTTGTTGATGAGAATTCAATGGCAGGCAAGAAGCAGGCTGTTGTGTATGACTTAGTGGTAATACACGGATAAAGCTCGGCTATTGCCGTTATTTGTCCATTTAAAGAAAGGACCGCGCCACATATGATTTGTTTCGTTCCGTCTAAATTACGTGCACATTTTGCTTCCCATGTAGTGGTTTGACTACACAAATGTTGTCATAAGAAAAATAATAAATCAATGCCCTTAATCAATTTGTATAATTACAAAACTTGCGCTTTATTTTCAAGGGAAACATGTAAATATTTTATAGTAAATATTTTGATTAATCAACTGATGTTGTAAACCTTATTTTATCGTTGTCTTGTTGTGAATTCTGGCTCAAAAAGGGTATATTTCTAGTGAAACCATATACGATTTCCGTATGTCTAACTGTTCAAGTATACAAACAAAATGTATTGACAAGTACTTTTATTGCAGCGATAGCCAGCGATAACCAGCAGTTTTGAGATATGATACTCACAAATAAGTGCAATAAAACGACAAACCAAACATTTTATCTTACAAGTGGTTTAATTGTTATCAGCTTTCCGGCATGTCCGTAGCCTGTGTGAGTACTTTTCTTAATTACTGTCCTTTTACGGTACAAACGTAAAGCTCGATGCGAAACGGATTATTTTGACCAATATAAACTTCTGCATGGATTATATCTAGAGTTTGAAGTAATTTAGTGATGTATTAAGAAACAATCTAGACGTATTATTTGTATATACATTACATTTTCCGTCTAAGGTATCCATCCATATTTGAGTATAATATCATTAAAGTGAAACAAAAAACAAATAGTCTTACATTCAGAGCTCCTATGGTCGCAAGTATGCTAGATTGATAATCTTAGCAGTACTGAGTGTTAAGTGTGAAGTGGTCTTTTTAAAATGCGTATCGTTCAAACACCAATGTGCTTTATCAGATAGTGAGACATGAAAACAAATATGAGCCTGCATGTGAATGAGACTGGAAAAATTAAAAAAAACGATACGCTAAATTTAAAAATGTGTTATGCACTTACAATTTTGTAACGCATATTTGGTATATGATATTTATTCTAGCAATAAACCATGCGTTAATTTCTGTCACTAACTTTAAATGATTTATTTTGGCTGGAGTATGGGTATTCAGTGTTAAACAAAATCGCCCTCGTCGAAAATTTGCTTTGACCGCTCTAATTCGGCCTGGAAATCGGACCAAAGCGATATGCATAATTGCACACTACAGTCATTCCACCAATATTTTCCCAAAAATTCTTTTTTGCTTCCAATTAACCGCTCTAAACTGTCGCTATTACACACCTAAGGTGTTTGCCGACAAAGGGCCGATTTTGGGTGTCATAACGATCATATAAGATCTGTTATTGGATACCCGTTACGTGTTTTTTAACTTACTGACTTTAACACGTTTGGTGTCGGCCAAACATAGGGCCGCCATCTAGGAAGTATTAAGAAAGAAAAAACAAATATTAAAACGCATGTTCTTTAATTGTATTTTTAGAAGGTTTAAGTGGAATCTTAATTTCAATATACTATTCTATATTATATTTATTTGTGTGTTTTTGTTAATGGTTATTTTGCTATATTTGGAAAGTTTAATTTGGTTAACCCTAGCCATTCACTGGGTTTACTCCCGTTGTGTTTTAAAATAACTCTTTTGGATTACACATGGTTTCAAGTAGACAAATGAAATTGTCCTCGTAACTTACAATACAAAAATGGTTTCTGGAAAACGCTAAATAGCGATATCGGAATAGTTATATAACATCATACATGCTACTTTATTTAATAAATACATATGTTTATCACGTTTTTTTCTTTTGGAGGGAGTGATCAGGGTCACAAATACTAAATCAAGAACAATGGCTTCCACTAACTAACTGACGTAAGAACAAAATAAGCTCTTGTATGAACCTCGTAATTAGAAACCTTATATTTCGACCACCCATGGCAATTTATTACCATTGTAGGTGTTCATATAACTGTCTATAAATATTTAAAACAAATGTTTCTGCTCAATTTCTAAAACGAGACTTCAAGGATATTAATAAACTTAATATTACCTTATACAGTATAATTTGATTACATGAAGGATGTGTGTGAATAGGATGTGAGTAGCACGATATCATCAATTAATTTCTTAATTCGCTTCCGCTATACACTCATTTTGTTTTAGACAAAATGCGATAATATGTGGAAAGAACAGCGCGCTCTCTTCCGAAAGCTCCTGTTATTTTACATTGTTGTTAACCTGGTTTATTTATTACCATGTATTTAATGTTACCATTCATAACGGAACACCTGAAGGTTTCGACATGTGTTTTCCTTAGTAATGCCACTGGATATGAACTATTCCTTCATTGGAAAATGTCACAAAAAAGTCATGAGAACCGGTAGCTTACAAGCACAATTAAAAAAAGTGATGAAATGATCTCTTAAGGATTATATTTTAAATCATCAAACACACTGTCAATAAACCCGGAAATATCATTTTCGCCATTATCTGTATGGGGCGAACTAAATACGAGCATAGCAGATATAGTTTTAATTCATAAATATATAGTGTATGTTCAAGATGTGCATTGTGATAGTTAACACGGTACCTACTCACCTTAATACGATCAGAATCAAACTATAAAATATATTGGATTATTTATTACTTAATCGTTTTAAACACGATTACTTGAATTCTTTAAAATTATTAAGTAAACGTTTTGGAGGTAATTTAATTATGAATATGCGTTGTTTGCGTTTAACCATTGTGATTATTCAAAGTTGCTCGGTAAGTATTAATGTACACATTCACCTTAATTTTTGTAATAAATAAATTGGTCATATTAATTTTGTTTTATAAATTAATGTATGAAAGACAAAAACTTAAAAACGTTCTTCGAAGACTCGCAATGGAATATTTTTTATTTAAATTTACTGCATATTTATTGTTTTATAATCTTAAGCATTACTCTTTTCATTTTCCCGACATGAGAGGGCTTTATAGTTTTATATTGGCAGCCGCAAACTGTATACGGTCAAAACCGAAAACTCAGGTCTACGTTGAAAGTGACTGTCTTGTAATAAACCGCAAGTATTTAATATAAGGAAAGTGACAGTTTCCTATTCACTCCAGAAGAATGCATACACTTCAAGACTAAATAACAAAAACTGATTATAAACTGGCTTTATCGCCGATAAGCATCAATGCAAAGCTTTAATCGGTTCAACAGAGCACCATATCTAAAATTTAGGTCTGCATTTGATAGATTTCAACAATGTGACATTTTCCAGTTATTATATTAGCATTCATTACTTATTAGTATCCGCTGTAGTTTCATACCATGTTCCCAGATTATAGCGGATATATAGCCGAGCATCATTATATGTACACATTTAAAGCTGAATCGTGTTACTAAATCATTAAATCGCATGTGTGCAAGCAGGCCATCAGAACTGTACTACAACCAGCAAAATATGACCGATGTTGATTTGTTTCTAAATTCGCATGGAAAAAAACACACACTCATATTACGATAGAGTTTCAAGTTTGGTAATGAATTATTTACACACATTTTGGTCGTCTTTGGTTACCTAGATTTAAAGAAAAACGTGATTTGAACTGGGCCTTTATATTGTAAAGATAAACATTCTGATCGTGTTATATCAAGATTTATTGAAACGTGTTGTCTCTAGAGTCGTTACGAGAAAAATGAAGACACATGTCACATCACGACAGACGCCGGACAAATCACAATACTAGTAGCTCACATTGAAAACGTTTTGCTCAGGAAAGCTTTTAAATGAATGAAATAATACAGTTCACATTGTTTAGTAGTTAACTACAAAAACAGTATCTTCAGTATAGCATATCTATAAAACTATAAAAGTGAAACAAAAAAACAAATAGTCTTACATTCAGAACTCCTATGGTCGCAAGTTTACTAGATTTATAATCTTAGCAGTACTGAGTGTTAAGTGTGAAGTGGTCTTTTTAAAATGCGTATCGTTCAAACACCAATGTGCTTTATCAGATAGTGAGACATGAAAACAAATATGAGCCTGCATGTGAACGAGATTGGAAAAATTAAAAAAACGATACGCTAAATTTAAATTTAAGCGAATAAATATGACTGGTTTAGATGGGTAAAGTTTATCAACCAGTCACTAACAACTAAAGATAAAACAACAACAGTTACTGATAACTAAATGACAAAGAACCCTTAACCAGAGGTACATGTACATGCGTTGATGCTACTTGTCTTTTAAGTATTCCGTTTTAATTCGACTATCTCTATTTGGATAGTCCCAATTGTTTTATCTTTGAATAACTTTACAGTTGACGATTTGAACTTTTTGGCTTGTAAAGTAGTATTGAAACACTTAAGTATGTATACACATTTGTACACATGATAACCTATGTTCCGTCTAGCATGGTTTCACATTTAATTAAATGCATAACCGTTGGATTTATTTTCGCTTTTGTATTCAACTACTCTAAGGTAAGTACTGATGCTCGCATTGCGTCTGTTCGTCGCAAACCGTACCGTAACCGACAATTTTACAGATGCTGAAAATGATTTGCTGTCTTAAAATAGCCGGTTTCACGATAGTTCTTTAATGTAAAGATCAGTATGAACATTATACTAAATATGTGTATGAAAAAAAGTGAAACTATTTCAATTAAAAGTACCGTGTAATTATACTTTAATAATATTTATGCTGCGCAATTGTCAAGTAATGGTCAGAGTTTGTAAAAAAATAACATTGTCGATCTTGTGTCGCGCGTAAGAAGTATTATTCTAAGAGTGAAGCAACTTAATTAACATACCGGCATAGTACTTACCAAGACTGTATTGCTTTTTGAATTGAAGAAATATTCCATGAAGTTCTCCTTTCGAACAGATTGAAACCTTATGTTAGTTCATTTCAGGCGCTTATTACGGATCCTTGTGCAGATCTGCCATGCAGTATTTACGGGACTTGTAACATTACTATACAGGGACTTTGTAGATGTATTCAAGCGGTATTATAACGGTCTTATTTTATAGTTCGTACACGCAATATTTTCAATAGTAATGATTGAATTTATTTAAACTGAATGCTACGCATCTGAAGATGTTAGTGCAATATTTAAAGGTTAATTACATAGTTGAATACTGTATCACACAATAAAATATTTGCTTTATTTTCATGTGATGTTAAATCATATAAGGTTCTTTTTTAGTTTGCTGCATGGGATATTGATTCAATTTCATTTATTTCCTAAATGTATATTCATTATGTATTGACTAGGGACATCAGCTTCCAAATTGTACCGACATCGACGAGTGTATAAGCGGTCACAGAGATGTATGTTTGCATAGAGGATTTTGCAATAACACTGATGGCGGTTTCATGTAAGTGGACTCGATATTGTATCCCATGTAATACACATGGATAAAATCGTCTATATGTAATTCGTGTATATCCTGGTACCTTATAGAATCATTTTCATATAAATATGCACTTAAGTTTTATTAAGAGTAACCAGACGACGTGTTACCTACGTCACGAGTGTGTGTCGATCAAGCGGCAATCATTTTAAACAAGGTCAAAGCTTGAGTGCCCGTATTTGACAAGATATTCTCCAGAGCCCATTACGCCTCATAAATTTAGGCAAATAAAATAACAAAGCACACGTCGTTACTCCTTTTAACGTCGCAATGTGCTGTAGTTATAGGTTATTAGACGTTTAACGGTACAATACGGAGATATATTTGGACGAGCACACAGTTTGACGTCAAACTGTGTGCGAGTCCAAATATATCACGTATTGTACAGTTTAAACGTCTAATAAGCTTTTTATTCTATATCCCTTTCTTTAGCTCTTTGTTTCATTTTAATTTTAAATTTTAAAATGCTTTAATTGCATCTATGCTATTTTCAAGACAAGCGCCCGAGTCGATTATAGTACATTCGGATACTTTTTCTCGGTAACGGCTTTTATCGTTATAAAACAATTGCTTAGTGCACTTGTACTCAACTGTCCAATATGGAAAAGTACAGACTTTTTGGATCCAATACCGGAATAAATTGGAGGGTCACGTGGTACATATGAAGAATGCCGATTGGATGAACTATTGGATATAGAATAAAAAACTATTTATCGGATCTCCAACTCCCCCATATTCTGAACAATATTTATAACAGGTCGCCAATATGTAGCGACTTATTTAAATCGGGAAATGCTATTATAGCGAATTTAGCTTTACAAAAAAGATGATGGTCGAACGCATGATTTTTTACTATACTAACATGTTTTGTTTGTACACAGGACAACGTCCGTCATGACTGTATCGTAATCATTCTGCACAATTAAGTGTTGTGACGAGAAGGTTTCGGATTCAAATCAAATGATTCACGTTTCTTTTCGGTTACATTATAATAACATCCATTCGTTTAACATTTTCGAAGTAAACAATATTGAAATATAAATTGAAGAACACAGTAATTTATTGCTCGTGTTAAAACTGATCTATTCAGCATTTAAAGCATTAACGATAAGAATGTGTCTAGTAAAATCCTGCATATATATTTATGTGGCAGTGGAAGAGGAATTGAACCCAGATCGATACTAAATGACGTCGTGAAGACGCAGGAACGACCTGTAAATACACTCTTAATTACAACAAAGGACTTGATATTCTGTAATCTCCGTTGAGTTCGGAGGGCGATCGGTAAGGTTTGTCAAAAGCGTCGTGAATTCGGTAACGTCGGTAGTTTTCGGATCGTTCCTTTCCGTTGAACATTGCAATGGACACAGACAGAAGAAAATTCAACATTGAATAAGAAACACACGTGAATATGAAACAATGGTGAGAGCTATCTAGATTGGGTGACCATTTACGAAATGGAGACCATGAAAACTATATGACAATCTTCTATATTTGGTAGTAGATAAACTGCCAAATTCAATTACTCCTTCTTTTCATGATATCAAATTAAGCTCAGGATGGATTGCCAGACAACAGCTCATGTATCCTCTATGGAAGAGTCAACACACTGCCGAGACTCTTATCAGGCTACTATGTTAAAATCTCTATAAAATTCTTAAAGGAAGACCGCGGCTCCACGCATTGACAACACACCCCATGGAATCTACAAGGTCCCGATAAATCTGATTTAATCCATAAACTGCATTTGCCAAACACAGTGCAACAATATATTGTCATCAGTTCTAAGACGGACAAAAAATCAAATGTGGAATTTGTGTTGAGAAAAAAATGTGCGCAAGTCAAACCATTGGATAGTGTTAAGTACTAGAACCTACTGAAATAGAGCCAACACAACAAGTCTGTCAAATCCAAAACTAACCACTAGAAATTAGTTACAGGGGCTTAATTGGACATCCAGGGGAATGTTTAGTACTTTTGTGTGATATCATTCAAGAGAGGATGTTTGTGATAAGAAGATGCTGCTAAGAGGAGATTCAGCTGGCTGAGGTACAATTCAAATGCCAGTAGTTAGACACTTTGATGGGTGTTTCTCAACTTATCCCATTGGTGACAGCGGTCAAGTGTTTAAATATTTTAACCAATAGACGTTTTTTAGGGGACGGATTGAAAAGAGAAATGACGATTATCACACCCAGAATAAATCACACACAAAAAACAAAGAAACATAAAAAAACTTAAATCACACCATCAAATATGAATTTTAAACAGGGTCTGAAAAAACGAAACATCGAAGTATTGTTGTTGCTACTTTTTGTCTTGAATATACATGTAGTAGCTATCTTGGTGTTTATCAGAACATAGTTACTTTCTCTGCCACTCGATAAATTCTTAACCAAATAGTTATTAAATACAGCCCGCATTATGTGTTAAAAATGTATCTGCGATTTATATATAATGATTTGTAAAGTATCGCCTATATTAATGCTGAATATTTGCAATTTATAAAATAATAAACAGCTTATCAGCGCCCACGTACTACCCGAACAAGATTCGAAATCGCGGGATGACATAATTAGCCACAGATTAAGTACAACACTTTGCCAACGATCGCATGTCGGGTCGCTTGCTTACAAAGAAAAGATGATGGTTCAATTGCAAAAGCGTGTCTGCTTAATGCATGTTTTGTTATTGTAAATAAAGGGAATATACGAATCAAGAGCATGTAAGCCAGGTATGGTATCGTTATGTATTCAAATTCGAACATAACTGAAATACTGGCAATCGCATAAAGATGTTCCCTTATCTGCCATTGAATAATCACGAATCCACATTAGTTTAAACTTAATCGCCGTTCTTCGCAATCAGCAATTTCACGATAATAAACCACGCTGATCCATACCCCGCGGCTATATATATATCTGATTGATAATAAATGCCTCTGTGGGGATTTCCATATTATAAAAAAAACTATAGGTAAACACGTTATAGGTGTTACAACCAATACCGTAAATAATGTGTATTGCTTAAAGGGTCTTGTTCACGGCTACTATAGTGTTTTTTAATGTTATATGTTTGCTATAACTGCTCCCAATAGTATAAACTAATTATTACATCAAGTAAATAATTTGAAACAATTGTGCCTTCCCAAGGAGTCGATCCAGCTCCCTATGCAAGCTACAACTCCATCACGCTTATTATGATACCTATTAGTGAAGCAAAAACGCTGCGTAAGTATCACACATACTTTCCAAATAATCAGACAAGTCATTACAAACGCATTATTGTTTAAACCATTTTTTCTTGACGGTCAACATAAATGTACAGAAGCAGCCATATTTATTCATATTTGCTAACCAAGCTTTTGGAAAGAAAAATCCAGAGCCATGTTCACTCAACCTTCAATTGTTTGCAAACGATGCGCGCAGAAAAGATCGCCAACTCCAATCAGTAGCATACAACCTCACTAACTAAAATACTCCAACAGTCATTGTGCCATAGGGGAGACGTTGAGACACACGTGAAACTGCAGGACTTTACCAGTAATATCGTTGAAATCCTCCCCAGTGCAGACTCCAATAAAAAAAATAATAAAACCAAAAACACTCCTCATTGTGTGACATAAAATCGGGTAGCTTGCGAGACATGGGATGGCAGTGCACGGACATGATCATGCTGTTGGAAAATTCCTCCGGCTTTTGAGACTTAATGACGGTTGCATTTTTAAAAATAAATAAATTAAACGATAATCTTATTACGTCGTTGTTGGGTTTTTATAATATATATCTACCGAAAAAATTCACTAGTATAGTCGTTATGCTTTAGAATCCCAGAAATATCACTATCATAATCGTGTAATTCATGATACGAGTTTTGCTGCACCAATGTTAAAAGATGTATTTAAGTCATAATAATATGTTTATGGGTGGTTTTTACATCTCGAATGTTGTATACTGACCTAGCCTAACCAAACGTTATCGTTGCTTTTCGTATTAACCCTTTGAATCAACCCACCTATAGTCCATAATAAGTGATGCATGCCTGAAATATCCTAGTGATGTTCCGATATGCGCAGTTGTGCACATACCTGCTTTGACAGATCAGTGTCATATTTGAATAAAATCATTTGACTGACTTAATTTCAATTTTATTTCAACTTTAGAGCTGGAACTTAGCAGAGGTCCCCACCTGTATGAGCCTCAGATACCCACCTGTATGAGCCTCAGATCCCCACCTGTATGAGCCTCAGATCCCCACCTGTATGAGCCTCAGATCCCCACCTGTATGAGCCTAAGATCCCCACCTGTATGAGCCTCAGATCCCCACCTGTATGAGCCTCAGATCCCCACCTGTATGAGCCTCAGATCCCCACCTGTATGAACCTCTTTGTATTTTATTATATTGTTTTCTTGTTATGTGTCAGATGCACGTGTCTAGCTGGTTGGGAGGGCAAACATTGTCAAGATCGAAACAAATCGGTAAATGAAACGTGCATGCCAGGTTATTTTGGCGATGGGTGCAAAAATACTTCTTGTGACCATGGGTATCCCGAACATAATCCAGACTTCCACATCACAAATAATACAATACGGTACTTCTTGTGATAGTGTTCTCTTTCTTTTATTAAAGTATTCATTTAATATAAGCTTAATATTAGTATTTCCTGTTTTTCATGTTAATTATAAGCAGGTATAAATGGCATTTTATTTGTTTCACTTAAGCGAAGAATGGCAGTGACAAACTTTACATGCATCTGAAATAGTGCTGGTTCCTGCATTGATATATCGACTGTTGGTCAATAAAACGTTACATTGTAAATAAAAGCTACAAATCTCTAAACGAAAGCTAACATCATCGACATTTTATCTATTCTCAAAATTTGGCTATTCAATCTTTTCTGTGTAGATGCGTTTGTGATGAAGGCTGGAACAAGTCACGTCCGGATTCACCGTGCGATATGGATATCGATGAATGTTTAGAAACAAACCCTTGTTTAAACAGCGGCACTTGCAGTAATACAAATGGTACAACAACATAAATCCTTCCTTAGAACACATATACATGGACATGCGCATACTTTGTAGACAAATTACGTTGATAGTCATGTCTTTTGTGTCTAAAGAAAATATTCGAGCAACTGTATTGAAGTCAATTCTGAATTATTGTTTATGATGTTATTATTGAACAAAGACTTCAGAGTTCATGCTCACTAGTATTTTCACAAGTTAATTATCAAAGCTGCGAACGCCCAAGTTAATTATTTTTCTCGCCAAAATGATGGCTATATTGTGGCATCAATATTATATATTGACCAGCCTATTTTTTTCACACAATCCCAAGGTTTACATTTACTGACTATTTTAACAGGAAATTATCATTGTTCGTGTGTTTTCCCATGGTCTGGCAAGAACTGTTCTGAAACCAAAACAGAAGAAACAACCACGTTCTTGTCTAGAACTTCAACATCTCAAGAAACAGTGAACGTAGGTCCTATGAATGCACTAAGGTCTTCAGGTAACGTTTGCCGTGGTGCGTTTGTTTCTTAATTGTTAATGCATTACGGATAAAACTTCACAAAATCGATTACTGTTTTCACTATGGTTCAGGTATATTTTAGTAAATCACGCGGCATAGCTGCTTTTATGACAGTGGAAATAGTAAACTTCTGGACTGGTTTGTGCAAACATTGATTAATAAGTGCGGTTTTATGAGTTCGCATCGGACTCCAACCTTTTGTTTATTTACGCAATAACCACCATTCAGCCGATGTTAATTCTTAAATATCTTCTAGGCCCTGGCACTGGACTGGCGGCTGGATTGTCTGTTGGAGGGATTGTTGTTATTGCCGTTGTAATCGTATTTTTGGTGCTGAAATTTAAGTACAAGCACTCGTCATCTGATATACTATCCTGCAAGCTTAAGCGGTAAGTGTGGGTTTGTCTTACATTTCTAAATATGATGATGAATATTTAATATTAGTGGTAGTTATTAATATAGGTGGTGAATTCTCGATTATGCCTAGTGATAGTCCGATTTATTTTTAAGATCACACAAATACTCTTTTTTGTAATAATTTTGAATATACCTTTCAAGAGAAACAAAAACAAGGTAATTTGATATAGATAAATGTATAAGATCGACAAACCATTTTAAGAGCAACAGTTGTTTATATGTTGAGAATAATGCTACTTACTAATTCCAATATTTAGGTCCGTTAAAGTTAGTGCGTCCCTAGAATCTTTCGGAGAGAACACACACGAGATCGGACACACCCAATGAAGATCTGATTTCCCGAAAAACACAAAGCACTAGGCCCTGCCACTGTCAATCAGCATTCTAAGATAGACACTGAACGATGAGAAAGATTTAACTTTCTATGCTTGTATCCGTATTTTATTTTTCGTCCGTATTTTTGTTTCCGTCCATTTAATTGTATGTGTTGTCCAAATAGTATATGAGCCGTTTATTAAGTAGCACATCTGCTTTGTTTCTGTTTAAATTGTCTAAACAATTCATGCAAATAGTATTACCAATTACGAATAACAGAGACTTAAATGTGATTACCATTTGCATCTATCCGTCTGTCTGTCTGTCTGTCCTTAACAAAAAAATGGACAGGAGAAAATCTCATAATCCTTTCAACGTACAATTCAAACTGGCAAGCATTGTTCCATATGTAACATTTGGTGTGTAAAATTGTATATTTGCCATATTCTATGTTCCATACAATCGTGATCATATAAACAATGTACAAACAACTTTATAAAGACGTGTAAAAAACATAACTAAAACCTAAACACTCGTTTCCTCTGAAATAAATTAAAAGGTCCCTAACTCTACATATTCGGTATGTAACAATTCATTGTAGCCATCGACACAATTTGTTCAAATAATACCCATGGAGTAAAAACTATACACTTAAAGATCAAATTTTTATTATTACCATTGTCTGTACATGTCAACAAATAATTATACTGTTCGGTTTAGTGAGTGTTTTCTTCACTACAGTGAAATCATTGCAAAGTTCTAGTTGTATCAGTTGTTAATGTAATGTGATACTAAATCGAGACTTTTCGATATGTGACTCACATTAATACACATAAAAAGCTGTTCATCCATAGCCGATATTTATGAATGTTTTAATTTTTTGCGTATACCAAATATTTGGATTGTAAAATGGTATGCGCTGAACATACACTCAACCTTAAATGCTGTACTAGAGAAATCGCTCTGTAGACAACATACTGAGGAAGTTTTTGTTATTGTCGGCTCTGACTTACGTTTTGAGGGCTATGAAACAATTATTTATAAAAAGCAAATATCTCATTTATATTTCACCCGAATATTATGTATACAAGGTAGATATTTGCAATTGTTTAATACATCGAATATAAAGAACAAACAAATACATGTTGTTCCGTTCTTGTATTGAAGTACATTTTGAATGTCTTATATATTTGCGAAAAAACTCAGCATGTACAGAACATTGTTGCTTTTTATGATGAATAATACGCCACTTCAGGTCTGTATCATTTAGGTTGTTGTTATAAATTTTAAAATGATTTGTTTGTTATATAACTTGAAATTATGTCGTATTGGCTGCTTTGAATTATATCTGCAAGTACTATTATGTTGTAATTTAGTAACTTATATTACATTTTCCAAGATGCATTTGCATGTATGTTTTGGAGATAATTAATTGTCTTCAAGGGATGGTGATTACGTTGGCCATTGTAATCCATCCGACTGTGAACATTTATTTCCGAAACACTCTAACAAAATTTACACGAAAATTAATACACCGGGAACGTCTTAAGAGTATAACATAACAATAACTACACTGGTAACATATCAAGGGATTCACGCGACAAATACTACACCGGAATCATATCAAGAGATTCACACTACAATTACTTTATCGGAAACATATCAATAGATTCACACGACGATTACTACACCGGAATCACACAAGACATTCACACGACAATTACTACACCGGAATCACATTAATACAATTCACACGACAATTCCTACACCGGAATCATATCAAGAGATTCACACGACAATTACTACACCGGAATCGCATCAAGAGATTCACACGACAATTACTATACCGGAATCACATCAAGAGATTCACACGACAATTACTACACCGGAATCACATCAAGAGATTCACACGACAATTACTACACCGGAAACATATCATGAGATTCACACGAGAATTACTACACCGGAATCATATCAAGTGATTTACACGACGAAACTTACTACACCGGAAACGTCTCAGAGAGATTAACACGACCAATACTACAGCCAGGTATAGAAACCGATAAAGGTTTCACAAAGCGATACTTAAATAAAGCAATATTTCACGAAACAAATAATTGAACTGTTTCAATAAGATTGCGTTGAAGAGACTCGAGCCTAGAACCATAATTCAGAGCAATACTGTGCTAACGCAATTAAATAGATAAGCTGAAGAGTCGCTCATGCGTTGCATTATTGTATACTTTTCCACAATGCATCTAGTATTAAAAAGAATATCACGCTTTTTAGATGCGTCAGTGATAATTAGACTCAGCCAACCCAGTATACGCAAAACGATGTCGCCATTAATAAAGGCAGTATTTACAACATTGGTGGAAACTTTGAATACTTCCGTCATAGTCGCATCAAAAAGATCATGATGTTGTTGCTGTTTTGTTTTTGTTTTTGTTTTTCAAATTTCACCATTTTGAAAGAAATTATTATTTAATGTAAAAATGTATATTAAGATGCTATAAATAAGATGCGTATGTTGGTTTTAAATCTTGAAACGCCAGTCATATTAGAGGGGCTATTTCATAAAACAATAAAACATTAAATAATATACCGATGTAGATGTTTAAAATGAGTATTTTATAGAATTAAAAAGGGCTTATTAGGAAAATCGGTACATTACATCGAAACATTTGTCAATAAAGTTATTATACAAATTAAAATATTCAAAAAAGCCAGTCTTGAAACTTGTTACTTCCCTTGCGTATTCACGATTTGTATATCTTGTTCATTTTGAGCGCCGTTTTTATCAATGTTTAGGTGTATACACGTTTCAATGTTCTTAGTTTTTTATCAAAATGATACGTCGCAAACGTGACATAGATACCGTTTAAATGTGACATATCAAATAGAGTAAATAGTCTTGGTATCATTTATGTTCTGAATTGTCTTAATTCATTCATTAAACATTCGTCTCTGTATGCAATTCATATTTTGAAAGTGTTTTAATTTAAGCGATATACCCAATTTGTATTAACTTCATTGTAAACCAACATGCTTTGACGTGAATGTCTATACCACAGTATGTTCGTTTATATGAAAGTTTTGATTAATACAGTTTAAACTGAAACAGCATTTAGTTATCGGACCTATTTTTATTGTTAAGTGTATTATACAACTGTCAATGTATTAATTGCTGCGAACTTTATCTACAAAACCAACATGTAATACTTTATAACAATATACATATAACAATACAGATATTGGAAAAATACAAGCATAAATTGGACAAATGTGCGTGCATGTGTCAATTAGTTCGCCGTTGAGATTGCATTTGCTAACATTATTATAGGAGAACACGTTTGGACTGACCTAATTACACACTCGACTTTGTGTGCATATCAATTACGCACCCCTGTTTTACTGCTGTCGATGTTCACTGTGTGTGCGTAATTTAACATTCATATTATGTGTATATTTCTATGTAATTAAGTATATTTGCCATGCAAAATGGTTTACCTTTGGGAAATAAACGTTCATAATAAACTATATCCCTATATAAACACTAATTTCGATAATCGTAGTAGTGTTTTTTTAATGGTATTAATATTTATTTTTGATATGTGCTTAACAAAAGTAGACAGCGACTTTGGTTAATTTTATTTCAAATCGGGTATGTTAGTTGTATGTAAAAGGTACACCAATTAAGTTAATATCTACATACTGCTGCTCATGACATTGTCTCTAGAAAATAAGAATATTTTGAAATTATTTAAAAGTATCGATGTGCACTTGGAATATCAAATACTCATAGTTATCAATGTTTTGGTGAAGGTATACTGGGAGAGCATTTGTTTATCACATTCGATCATCATCATCATCATCATCATCATCATCATCATCATCATTTATTGGCGAATCGGCATATTTGCCTTTGGCCATTTACAATCTATTTGAGTTTAATTATGGCCAAGACATACATAAATACAACATATAAGCGTACAATACAATAAAATTATAACAAACAAAGCATTGGATTAATACAGAGCAAGTGGAATCAGTTGTAGAGTATAATTGCCAGATAAAAGGGAAATACGGAGTAATTGTAATATGTAGCAGCATACACAATCGGAAGAATAGGAACTTCCTAGAGGTCAATGCATATAATATCATATTTCCTAATGGGTTATGTTTCCTCTGAAATTAGCGCCTATTCATTAGGACAGGTTGTCAACTTTGTGCCTGCTATGAGTATGCTCGGAAGCAGGCGGACTGATCTTCCTGACATCATGTCTGATATGTAAATTGTAACCAGTGATAGTATGAAGAGATATATGAATTATCTAAGTGATCATTTCTGAGAAAGTACAAATATCATAACATTAGTTGAATAGTTGTAAGAATATACATGTGCATAGATTTTCTTGTAATGTTTTTGTTACAAAATGACATAACATTTGATAGAATTTGAAATAAAGAGTGTTGCTTAAAATGTTATTTTATAATTTGTAAAAAGGTTTATCAATGAATTTGCCTCATTTGACAGTTTTTGAACCACAAGACTCAACAAGGTATACATAATATGATTAAAAACAAGTTTGATAAATATCCACCCATCCATCAGGGTGACCTAGTAGGATATTTAACAAGGTTAAATAGGAGGTCCACCCATCTAACACTGTTAAAAAATTTCCGGATAAAGATTTTGTCTCCCACCACTTTAGTGGTTTGAGAGACATTTGATTTACCCCTGTGTGTCTGTCTGTGTGTCTGTCACACTTGATGTCTAAACTCAAGTTCTTGTTTATTTTACATGCACTTTATCATGCAAAATGCTGATTAGATAGCAAAAAATTGCATCATTTCAAGGTGCCATTTCCAAAAAAAATATTTCGACCACAGCAGGGAACACCCATCCCGCACCCTTCCCAGTTGAGCCCCCCCCCCCTCTGAAACATTTCTGGATACGCCTCTGTAATGCGAAAACGAAAATTAGGAGCTAACAAAGGACAATAGAGGCATACCTTGACATAAAAAATAAAAATTAGAAGAAAAAATACAAAATTCATTAATTAATTAATTAAAGAAAAAAAATGGATCGTAAACAATTTACAAAGAACATTCTAGTAGTCAAATCATACAATATTATCGAATGAGTTATGTTTCCTCTGTAATTAGCGCCTAGTGCGAAAACGAAAAATTAGGAGCTTACAAAGGACAATAGAAGCAAAACTAAACGGGAAAAAATATAGAAGAAAAAAAAATTAGTTAATTGCATAAAAAAAAAATGGAACGAATACAATGAACACAGAACTTAACATATATAGAACGAAACATTATCACCATTTACTTCAGCTATCATTTAGTGGAGTGTAGCCTTTCAGTCTTTACCGGTTTAGAAATAAAATAATACAATCCAATCAATCAGCTCTTAGGTTAGACGCCGCTTGGTGTTTGGTGCTCGATGGACGTTGTGAGAATTAGTTAGTATAACCGGATCTTATCGGGTAAGTGTGTAACGTTTTCATTTGCGTGGAACTTGTAAGATTATTTGAATTTCTGTCTGCCTTAATGTATGGATTGTTTAGAGCAGTGAGTGGAAGCATTTCTTTTGCTTTGAAATGGATATGTTTCCTCTGATTTGGGTCATGAATTATTAACAATTATGATTTATTCGATTTTGTGTATTGTTTTTATTTATTTCTTGTTTTCAGGTGATGCTTGATGGTGCTTGGTCTGTTCGACGTGCATGGATGATCAGACCAAAGGTTTAATAGTCTTTAGTAATGCTGTATTTGAGCTTCTGTATCATTTATCCGATCGTTTAATAATTTTTAAGGTGTATGGTAATTGTAAAGCCTAAAGGCGTTTTTCATTTTCTGTTTCCAGTTGGGGTATGTCAAATGATGAGCTATGTACATGTGCGTCAGAGGGTAGAGAGACATGTGACAGGAGAGCAGTGAATACATGTAGTGTGGTAGGGGTTTGAAACAACTAACGCTCTTTCAAGGTTCGGATGTTTATGAGCCCGAAAGTATATCGGGAATTATATATAAATAATATACATATAATATAATACAGAAACCTACAAGTACAAACAAAATAACAGAATTACAACACACCGCGACCTTACAAACACAAATACAATATTCCATATAAATTAGATTCATTTGCAATGCAGACAAAATAGTTCTGGCATCATTTAATTCCCTAAATTGTGTCTTTAGTAACCACAAAAACATAAATCCGTTTTCAACTGTACACTGTACAACATGAAATTGTGTAAATAATAACTAAAGCATGTACAGTAGATCTTCAACTACATAATCGCAACACGGCAAAAATGAATCTAGTAAAAACAAGTATACAAATAAAACATGATCTCTCAACTCCTTAGAAAACAAAACAGTTAAATACCTTCAACCTCAGTCTTTGCTCCATTCTGAAAATAAGAATTGGTTGCCGAACTCGATAAATTAGTCATTATATCATATTCATATAACAAAACTCGTTGTAATCGCGTAAATACCTTAGCAAGTATTTACTATGCCATTGATACAAATGTCATCGAGTTACGATATATTAATTGGTAAATTAAATTAACAATTGAGTCTAAAGTAAAATGTTTGTGACATAGGTGCATATACGATTTTGGTATTAACATTTTAACATGGTTTAAGAACAATTTAAGACGCATATAATGCAAATACGCAAACTCTTGACAAGCATCGGATAACCGCAGAGTTAGACCTTTTATCATGTTGAGAACGAATCCCAAAAAATGTAATGGTTTTAAATGAAAAATAATAGTTGTATACACTTCCTTTGAAATAAGATTCAGTATTTTTTAATCATTGATGAATAAGTGTGTGAATTATTTAATGTCGATATTTTCTTCAAAGTAGAATCATGCAGGAACAATGAAAAGTAATGGTTTATCCTTTCTTCCTTAGATCATTAAGTACGAACCTCGTGTTGATATTAAGATTTAAGAAATACTTTCCGGTTAATGAGAGGAAAATACTAGTACAAACAAAAATCTTGAGTGAAAGTTTTTTTGGAGCTAGTTTTTCTCCCTTGATTTACGGATACAAAGTTGTCAATTGTATTTGCATCAAACGGAAGCAAACACAATTGAATGGAGATGTATGCAATGTAATTTACTTTTATTACGTTTTCCAGCTGCAACATGGAAAACAACAATAATAGACACACAATTAATTGAACAGTTACACAATAATAACAAAGACACACACACAAAATAAATCATTGGGGGTGAATGTATGATATCATTCAAGTAGCATGTTGGAATTGATCAAGATCTCTCTAAAATAGTAATAATACATTTAAACAACACACCGTGACAAACAAGTATTCAATAACATGTTGCAGTCAAAAATGAACCAGGCGACTGTGAATAGCTGTTTTAAGTGATATATGTTGCCCGCACGGAAACAGACTGGATATATATATATATATATATATATATATATATATATATATATATATATATATATATATATATATGTATATATATATATATATATATATATATATATATATATATATATATCCATGTGGAATCCAACCCGGGTCGCCCCAACGAAACCGGAACTAGACGCAAAACAGAGCATTCCAACCAAGGTGCCGCTCTGGGGTCTCTAGATGGGTCACTACCCAACCGTCCCGTGACTCAAGCACAGGCATCGTCGCGAGCGATTCCCGCAGTTGACGCTTAGTCTCAGAACGCCAATCGAACAGCGTTTGGCTAAAAACAAGAGACGTATATCAACGTATGCGACCCTGCTCGTCTCCCTTCTTAATTCCCAAGAAAGGCAACAAGAATCGAACCCGACCAGGAGGGACGAAAACAGTTCAGCCAACAATCTCGAAATTCCAGAATTGCTTTCGACAATAAGGAACGATCTGAATAAGCAGCACCATAAAGTCTCGACTGATATTACAAATATAGATTCAAAAATGTATAAAATCATGTCGACAATCAGTGATCTTAAATCAGACAACGAACGCCTTTAACAGGAAAACATTAATCTAAAACAACAAGTTACTGCCATTCAACAAAAACTGGACATTACTGAAAACAATCACGACGCAATAACCTTACATTTCATGGCATACAAGAAGCTATCAATGAACAGTGGGCTACTACAGAACAAAAATTGAGGGAATCTATGAAAAACACGCTAGAACTTGGTGATCAAGCAGATAATATAGATATCGATAAGGCACACAGAGTGAAATCACGCAATATAACAGAATGCACATTTATAGCTCGTAACCAGTTTCAAAGACCATGAATTTATTTTCAACAAAGCAAAAACTACCTTGAAAGCAAACTCGTCATTTTCTGTGCAGCAAGACTTTTTTGATCGAGTCAAGAAACATCGGCATAAGTTAGGCAAACGGATGATCATTGAGCGAAACAAGGGCAACAAAGCATCCATAAGTTTCGATAAACTATACATTAACAACGATATCCACACATTTAATGACAATACACAAAGTGTTGAACGCATCGCTTCACGCACGAGTTTTCCACTACGTGCATATCGTCCACGTGGGTATGACAATAACAGCTCTGACGATCGACGATTCGCTGACCAATAAGGCGAAATGCCACGTGGATCATCCGTTACCGATGACAACCTTTCTCCGTTGGTCACCGACGATCTTTCCGCTTATCGTTCGAACATCTCCGAGGATGACGACACTCCGAGCCAATCAATTATCGCATAGGAATCTGGCCAAGGCCAACACATAAACACTTGTGAACACTACAGTATATTCACGTGGTACATTCCCGGCTTAAACAAACATCATGGCAATAAAGAAATAAGATCTTCTTTACGGACGTTTTACATATAAACTGGGTGAAAGATGGGGTACCATTCAAGGTGAATATAATAATTTTTTAATGGATTTACTTGTTATGATTATGTCTGAAAACGTTAAATAAATTCCTTACGGAATAGTGGTGGCATTCGTGTCTTTATACATAATAAGTTAGAATCACTTAATATTATAAAAAGGGTATATAATGATTTCGTTCATTGTGTTGTAATTCACTTTTGTTTTTTTAAATGTTATAACATGAAGGATGTTATTATGTACTTTACCTATGTATCTCCCGAAGGATCGACTATTTATTACAATACTGATTATTCTAATTCTTCTAACGGTTCAACCAAAATTTACGATGACCAAGAATAAATTAGGTTTGATTATCCCGAAACGTCTCTGTTTTTGTTTGGTGATTTCAAAAGCAGAACGAAAGAGTATCTCGATTCATACCATGTGATAATTTAGAATATATCTACGGTGAAATCGGCTATGAAGGTAGTACAGTACAGTCCACGCGTTTTCCCCAATTTAACTCGCTACTCCGCGGACACGCTTATGGAGGGAGATTCAGAACGTCCCGCGATACGCGGAGATTGCATTGTTGGGGTCTCCGAGATTAACGATCGGTTAATTGATAAGCCGACGCTTCGGCCCTCGGCGTTGGGCAACGCAGAGGAAGCTCCGTGTTTAACGAGATTACGATCAATTTTACTTTGTTTGACTTCCTGATTTTCACATAAAATTACATTTATTACAAGTACACATATATATGGGAATTGGCAAAACATGACTTCGCAAACTGGAAATCTGAAATTCGAAATTCGGCAATTCGGTACAAAAATGGCGACGATCACAGCTTCATTTCTTTATCCGTGCGTTTAATTGATTTTAATCGCTTGAAGGTAAAATGACCTCCGCCAGCTAATTAGTGTTAATCTTTTGTGTAATGTCAATAAAGGTGTGAAAAACTGGCGAGTCGGTGTTTATTTCTTGTAGTCCCTATCAGAGCAGTACGTGTAAGGAACTAAATGAAATAATCCTGACGATTTATTTACATGCTAACGCAGTGTAACTGTAAACAGATATTAACTTTCATTTTTACCCGTAATCATAAAGTCCCCAGGAAGCACGTTTTTTACATACTGCGTATGACGGAATAAAACATTTTTTTACATGATCGTATTGCATTCTATCATTATTTAAATTCGCTCGTTCATTGAAAGCAGTGCCCCATAATGCACTGTATTCTTTATACTGAAAACTGGCATAGGCATGCATATGGTTGTGTTTATGAAATTCTTAAACATATTTATCGTCATAAATGTTTAAGATTATTTTTTCGTACGTGATGTTGTAATTATATTGGATTATCGGATAAATGTGAACATTAGAAAAGCGGTATGTATACAGTTATCGATACGATTTGGTTTATTAGCCACAGTATTTAAACAATTTTTAATTACAGTGTTTTTATTTTTTGGCATGCACAGTAGCACACTGCTACCGCGGTGATGCGCGGCGGTGTACTGATAAGAACGGAAATTGTTTGCATTTACCGACTAGGCTAAAGAAATACATGCCGCGGGTATTAGTTAACTCGTTTTAGCGAGGACATCTCGCCTCCCCTGCCACGGAAGCACTCGCTAGCAGACAAAAGCCCTGCGAAGGGAGCGAGGTTTTTTTTTTAATTGCGTGGACTGTATTTTACATACGAAATACCTAGGCAAATTAAAGATAAAATTGGGAATAACATTTGCCGCTCTCTTGTAAATCTATATTGCATTTTTTTATTCATATTCTTAATGGCTGATTAGAATCCGTTAAAATAGGCGAATTTACCTGTTTCTCAAATGACTGTTCAAGGGTAGTTGACTACATGATAGCGTAACCAGAACTTTTGAATACGCATTTGAATGATTTCAGAGTATTAGATAGAGATTACTCCGATCATTTCCCTACATCATCTTCTAATGAATTGAAATCCGTTAATTACAAATTATATTAACATTGATATTAATAAAGCAATAAAACAAAGCACATTATTATATGCAACAGTGGGGTAGCAAATGCAAATACGATCACTCGGCATTAACGTAACGCAGCCCGCGTGGTGGGACTCTGAGTGCGACCAGAAATGCGAGCTAAATACGCGGCGCCCCGTCATTTAAGACTACAAATTTAGCAGCTCATTTGCGTGAATATAAAAGATTTAAGAAACGAAATTAAATCTATCTGTAAAAAGAAGCTTTTAGACTTTCAGCGTACTGAAAGAAAACAACTGTATGATGTAAGAAACAATGCGTCTTTGTTCTGGATGAAAATAGAACGTACTTATACTGAACCGTGTATACATTTAAATATGACGGCTGATGAATGGTATTAACATTTTAGTAAACTACTCTATGATACAGATGCTGTGGAAATTGACAATTCTGAAAATACAAAATTTATTGATGTATCAGCAAACGAACTTTATGACCCATTTACCGTTCAAGTATTCGAAAGGTCATTGTCCAAATTAACAAACAACAAAAGCTGTGATGTTGATGGTATTCCCGCGGAATATTATTAGTAATATTATTCGAACGAAATAAAACCGTATCTATGTAAACTCTTTAACAAAATTCTCGATTCAAGTAATTTTCGTCGGGAACCAGTATAATATGTCCTATTTATAAATCAGGAACAACTCATGACCCTGGAAATTACAGAGGCATTTATGTAACAATCACCATGTTCAAAGTATTTTCTGAAATAATTAATGCTCGTTTATACTCTTGGGCCGAGAACAATAATAAAATCGCAAGCTGGTTTCAGACGCGGGTAATCGACAGTTGACAACATTTTGTCTCCAAGCTATGATACGAAAATATCTAGCGAAAAAGAAAGGCAGATTCTAATTTGTATATGTTGATTGATGTTCTAAATGCTATGTACAAGAACTTAAAATCCTGCGTAAAAGCGATAAAGAAATATACATGCTCAGATGATTATGTGAACGGGCTGGCTAGCACGGCTATGTGAGCATGAGGGGTTCTGGGGGCGGATCAACAACGCAAAAGGGGTTCTTGTTTCATCATATAATTCCTCAAGCATCAAGTCTCAAGTTCTATAAATAGACACACATGAATAATAAGTTGAGTGAAAAACAATATAATAAACAATTTCAGTATTATATTATAATGGATCAAATGCAAAATATAATCAATATATATTAATGTAACTATTGGACATCATTACGTGTGCGAGTATAAATAATAACGCAGTGAACAATGGTTTTTCAATCAGCAATATTTTAACGGCGGCTTTTCTATTATTTACGTTTGGACGGAAGTGGTTTTAAAACGGGACAACATACACTATACTGCTAAACAATCTATACACAATTGAGTAAATGAAGTAACCCTATGATAATCATTACACACAATCAGTTGAGCACGCTGTTACCAATGGATTCTCTTGTAACATCGGCACCAGATAAGGAGATAAAACAAGTTCGACATTATTTGCCCTATTTATTGACGAGTTATCTACCTTTCTGCGTGAAAACTGTGAATCGGGTATTTGTGTCACCAATGATATTCCCGACATGATTTTTTAAATGTTCGCTGACGATATCGCAATTTGCGCGGAAACAAAACAAAAATTACAAGAACAAATTAATTTGATTGAGTTATTCTGTCAAAACACAGAAATGGAAGTAACTCTTAATAAAACCGAGATAATTGTATTTCGTAATGGTTGAGTATTGAACAGCACCGAACGTTGGTATTTTCGGAGCACAAAAGTCAAAACAACACCAATATACAAGTAAATGGGCCTCATTAGCTCGACTATTTTAAATGAAATATATATAGTGGAGCTATCCTACTCACCCCGGCGTAGGCGTTTCCGTTAGCGTTAGCGTGCAAATGTTAAAGTGTTCGTACTACCCCAATTATTGTTATTGTCCCTTGACATATTGCTTTCATATTTTGCATTTTTGTTAACCAACATCATCCCAACCTATAAACAAGAGCAGACAACTCTATCAAGCATTTTTTCATAATTATGCCCCTTTTCTACATAGAATATGCAGCAAATGTTAAAGTTTGCGTACTACCCCAATTATTGTCAATGTCCCTTGACATATTGCTTTCATATTTTGCAAACTTGTTTACCATCATAACCCCAACCTACAAACAACAGCAGACAACTGTTTTAATCATTTTGACAGAATTATTGCCCCTTTTATACTTATAATATGCATATTATTGATACATATATGTTAAAGTTTGCGTACAACCCCAAATATTTCCTATAACCTTTGACATATTGCTTTTATATTTTGCATACTTGTTTACCAACATGACCCCAACCTATAAACAAGAGCAGACCACTGTATCAAGCATTTTGACATGATAATGGCCCCATTTACATTGAGATAATTGAACATTTTGCTTAAATTGCCATAACTTCTTTATTTATTATCACATTTTATTATTACTTTGACAAAACAACACTTACCTGAATACCACAATGGATTCCACCCAAACAATACGCCACGCCCCTACCCAAAGTCCTTTCCCCACCCCCAACCTCCCCCCCCAAAAAAAACATTTTTTAAGCATCATCTAATAAATTACCACACCCCACATTATACCCCCTCTCACCCCCCTACCCCCCACCCCATAACCCCCCCCCCCCTCCAAAAAAACATTGTTGATACCATCATCTAATAAATTACCCCACCCCATATAATACCCCCTCTCTCTCCCCCCTACACCCCTGCCCCCTACCCCGTCCCAAAAATATTTTTTTTATTTTTATTTTTATTTTTGAAAGATTGTCTACTAAATGACCACACCCCACATTATACCCCCTCTCAACCCCACCCCCCCCCCCCCCCCAGGAAAAAAAATATTTTTGAAAGATCGTCTAAAAAATATGGAATATGAACAATTTCCCTATGATGGCTTACGTTATACTGTCAAGCACTTGAATAGTCGAGCGTGCTCTCCTCTGACAGCTCTTGTATTTTCCACTTCATTATCATGGAAATTGGCACTTGCCCAATCACAAAAAGCTATATTCTCAATTAACTTTGAAAAGCCATTTGGTTACTTCTAACCTCTCGAAATGTTCAGAGTCCATGGTCAAACCCATTCTTTGTTACGGATCCCAAATATTAGGACATGCGTACATACAACTTTTTGTTTAAAAAAATCATGAAACTTAACAAAAACACCAATAAATGTACTTTGTTGGGAGAATGTGGAAGACATCCACTGTGTGTAAATTATTGTACGAATTGTATTAGTTATAGGTGTAACCTTTTACAAATGCCCGCGCATCGTATCCGAGAAATTGCTATTTACTGTTCAAATCGCTAGATGTCGCTGGGCGAATCTGCTGGGCATCAAAAATAAGAAAATGGTTGTTCACATACGGCTTTGGTTATACTATCTTAAAACAAGATGTTGGTGATAAAAACATGTATATATCATCTTTTAAGCACGCACAAATGGCACGACGACGTTTCAAATTCGAGTCGATGTCATCATTATAAAACATTACAAAAGCCTACTTAACACAGAAAAGTAGTTATCAATTGATTTAACACCAAAATATAAGATTGCACTTTCGAAATTCCGAGCCTCAAACCACAAATAACAAATCGAATTGGATAGACGCAATAATATACAAAAAGAGAACAGACTATGTAATAATTGTTCTACAAACGAAGTTCGATATCTGAATTGCGAATACCATGTTTTCTTCAAGTGTACCAAATCCAATAAAATACGAGTAAATTATCGTTAGAGCTGGAATTCTTCAGGCGTATCTCCGCAAATTTTTGTATAACTTAATGAGCTCTAATGATAAAACTATTTTTTTAAAGTAAAGTATATATGTGTATCATCTATTGAAAAGTATAAATAACTAAAAAAATACTTTCAATATAATACTACATCTTTTTGTTTATGTTGTTGTTTGTGTTTGTGTACTTTAAAAACCTGTCGAAAAATGAAAGTAGTTTAAATAACGAGAACAGTGTTAATTTTGTTCGCAATTTTGACAGCAAGCATAACTCTGAAAGCTCCTACCCGGAACTTGATAGACCCATATCACTGGAAGAAATTGTCAAGGCCACAACGCGATTATGTAATAATAATGCGTGTTCTTCGGACAATATTATCTACGAATATTTTAAAGAAAGTGTACATGTAATAGGTAACGCATTGGAATTGTTATTTAATCATATTCTTAACTCTTGGAAATTCCCACACAGCTGGTCAACGGGTCTGATTATTCCCCTCTATAAAAAAGGCGACCCGTCTATACCCAACAATTATCGAGGTATAATCCTTGTGAGTTGTTTTGCTAAATTATTTACTAATATACTAAACGAACGCCTACACAATTGGGCCACTGCTAATGAAATTTTTACAGACGCGCAGTTCGGTTTCTATCCATCTATCTATCTTCCATTAAGGTCGAACCCCTTTTGAGGACATAGACCTGTCGCGCGTCGACCGACAAGAGTGTTAGTAAGTCTGAAATAAAAGGATATAAAAGAGAGAATAAGAGTGTGTTAGTTATTAAAAATAGGTTAAAAACAGATCAGGTATTCTATGGGGAGGTATGTTCCACCCGGCTAACAGCCAGGCTGAACTCAGGTCCAGGGAGGTTTACAATGTCAGGAGGTAGAGCATTCCAGTGGATGATTGTTCTGGGAAAGAATGAAAACTTATGGTAATCAGTTGTGGTTTGGATGTTCTGGAATGCTTTTGTATGGGAGTTTCTTGATGGTCTAGTGATTGGTCTGAGGTAGTCAGGTATAGGAATGGCTACCTGGTTGTGCAGGATGTTGTGAAACATAACCAGGCGCTGGTCAATACGGCGGAGGTCAAGGCGTCGCCAGTTTAATGAAATTAGCATGTCTGTGACACTGGACAGCCTACTGAAATCATGTTTGGCCCAGCGGGCAGCCCTACGCTGAACTGTCTCAAGCTGTTCAATGAGGGTCGCTGCATGCGGGGACCACACGAAGGAGCTTTACTCCAGCTGGGGTCTGACCAGTGTCTTGTATGCGGTGGATTTGAGTTCTGTGGAATGCACTTTGAGGTTGCGTCTGAGAAAGCCTAGTGTTTGATTTGCTTTTTGTGTGATGTTGTCGATGTGTGTGTTGAATGAAAGGTCGTGAGATATAGTGACGCCGAGATATTTAGCAGAGGGGACAGATTCTTTCAAGCCGGGCTATAGTACGGTAGACGCAACATTTGTCCTTCAATAATTGATTGAAAGTCATTTAAACAATAAACAAAAACTGTTTTGCTGTTTTGTTGATTATTTAAAAGCATATGACTTAACGGATCGTGTGCATCTCTGGTTTAAGCTCATTAAGTCGGTATCGATGGAAAATTGTTGTCCGTTTACCGATCGTTGTATAATCAGATTAAATTGGGTGTTAAGCATATGAATTGTATTTCATAATGTTTTGAATCCGACATCGGTTTAATACAAGGTGAGATATGTTCGCCGATATTTTTTTTATTTTTCTTAAATGATATTGAGTTGCACTTGCAAGCTTATATAAATGCGGGCATTACTATTGATCAATTATCAATCTATCTTCTATTATTCGCCGACAAAGCAGCATTAATATCTGAATCCGCTGAAGGATAACAATCTTCTCGGAACAATTTGTTTGTTTGAGTATTGCACGAAGTGCAATATAACTGTCAATGTTGACAAGACAAAAATTGTCGTCTTTCATAAAGGTAGATTAAGAAAGGGATATAATTGGATCTATAACAACAATGTTTTTGAAATCGTGAAGAATTTTAATTATCTAGGAAAAGTTATGTCAAGCAGTGGCGCGTTTATACAAGCCACAAATACTTTATTTGCCAAAGCGCTTACGGCGATGAACTCATTATATTTTTATACGATTACAAAATCATTGAATGTACCTGTTTAAATCATGTTTAATCTGTTTGATGCATATGTTGCCTCGATTCTTACTTATGGAATCGAGGTGTGGGGTTTTACTAAAGCTGAATATATTGAGCGAGTCCAACGCAAATTCTGCAAATGGCTTTTAAATGTGAAAACCTCTACACATTCAAATGCTTTGTATTCCGAAGTTGGTAGATACCCGATCTATATATGTAGATATTTACGAGTAGTTAAATATTTCTTAAAATTGTTTAATGAAAAATCGTCCAACTGTATTTTAAACAATATTATTCGAAGACAATTTAAAGAAGCATGTGATTACCCCCACTCAAAGTCATGGGCATCCAACGTTCGAAAACTTTTGCAAGAGTCAGGTTTTAATGACATGTGGATTTATCCAGAATCTATTAATGTTAACATCTTTATTGTATTGTTTCGCAATAGATTACATGATTTGTTTATTTCAAAATGGCGAACTGATGTTAATGACTTTACATCACTATTTCTTTACAAGGAATTGAAACCCATCTTTGAAAGATCCATTTACTTAGAAAAAATTGAAAATTCTAAATTTAGAAACATAATAGCAAAATAAAGACTTCTTCTCATGTGCTATATATAGAAACTGGTAGACACCAAAAAATTCCAAGAAATGAAAGAATTTGTAAATTATGTACACTTAATGAAATTGAAGATGAGTACCATTTTGCTTTAATATGCCCGTTGTATGATAATTTAAGAAATGCATTTATACCTGATGTTTACAGAAGAAGACCAAGTATGTTTAAATTTTTACAATTATTGAATGAGTCTAAAAAAATATACTGATACGTCTTGCTAATTTCTGTATTCAAGTATTTAAACTTATAGGCGAAAATTTATAGATAAGTTTTTTACCGGAATTGGAATTTTGTATGTATTATCTAGCCGCATTATTTTTCTCAGTCAATTACGGATTTTTGCATTCATTTAACTTTTGTTAAAAATTAATAAAGAGCCTTCTCTTACATATTACATTTTCACAAAAATCATATATTAGTAAAAATGCATAAACAAAATTGTTGTTATTTTGACGCATGAGTATTTATGTGCATTGATTATTGCTATATTGTTATTGTGACGATGAGCTGTATATGCTTAAGTCGTAAATAAACTTTCTGTTCTATTCTGTTCTGTGTTTTCTTGAAGTAGATGTTCTAACTCAGCTATGTTAAGATCTAAAATATGCATAACTTTATAACGCATATTGCTATATTAACACAACCCGTATGTATTTTGATAAATATGTTCTAGACACAACCCTGATATGATCTAAAGGTTGGTTATAATGTTTTAATTATAATACATTTAATTATATTAAATATTAAAAAATATTTTTTTGAAATTACATACTGTGAAACAGAGAAATTGTATTCTTAAACAAGTTTTGGTTTAAAATAGATTAAAAATTGAACGTTAACATAATGCAAACGATTAGTCATCGAAAATACGGGAGATTCTTAACCAAACCGGTTTCACCGATGTATGGCTATTCCGCGAATCTGTAAACAATGATCAATTTATCCCTTTTTTCAAAAACAGATTACGAGACCAGTACATCACTAACTGGGATGTCAGTGTGACGTCGTGTAGCACAATGATTCTATATAAGGAACTAAACCCAGTATTTGAAAGATCGTCGTACCTTGATATTGTAGAAAACAAAAAACATTGGAACATGATTGCAAAATTACGTTTGTCTTCTCACATATTATCTATAGAAACGGCTTTATTGGTAAAACTATAGGTATAACATTGTGTGACCACTGTGTATTAAACCCATCCATGTACCATACTAACGAAATATGTTCACGAAATATGTTAATTTCGTGTTTATTTACATTAACTGTTCTTTAAAATGATGTGTGTTTTTTGTGTTTACTTTAATGCATGCTGTTATTTTTTTATATGTATGTTAATGACGATAAGCTTCATAAGCTTAAGTCAAAATAAACTTGTATGTTCTTTTCTATAATGTATTACTTTATATTTTGGGCCAGAGGCCTTTGTTTACAAAGTAAAATTGACTTGACTTGACTTGGTCAATGAAAATGTGCCTGTTATCAAAGACTTTCGTCAAACACAATAAAAGACCTAAAAATACAATAAAACGGAAACAAGCCAAAGGCAGCGGAACCCCTCTTTATTTAACATTGAAAGACGTCCGCGATATATGTCATAGAAGGTTACAGTTGTACATCAGCAAAGAGGTTTTTTGCATTCAAAAAGCTCGGGCTGGGTCCTGAAGCTTGCACATTTGTGTTAATCAAGAGCAAAGAGCCAAACGAAAACAACAACTAGTTTTAATGACAGATTTTGATTAATCATGAACAATTATTGAAAAACAAAATCAAAACATGAGTATAATAAAAATTCATAGAAATACTACAGAACAAGCATACTTATTAAAATAATTGTCGTTTTAAAGTTCATTTGAATCTTATACATCATTTTGTTGATTAACTCAATTAAATCAGAACATTTCTGGGACCACCATAGAAATAAGTGAAATCATTTTCACTTTTTTGTGTTTTCCCTGGTAATGGTTAGCATTTCATGGTAATATTTATTTATTTGAACTAACATTGTATATTTGTTATATCATGCAATGTATAACTTAGCTAGTCATTCATCAGTATTTGTTAGTATGTATCTATTTGTTTGTATCTTCCCATGATTTGTGTATCAGTGCCAAAATAAAACTACTTAAAATAAAACATTTAAACTTTACAACTATTATGGAAAGGGAAAGTCTTGGTGCTCGTGTTTAATTATTGTGTCATTCCGCTTTTCTTTGATGTAACATGAGGCAGTTCTAAACATTATGGGGGAAATAATTGAATAATGTTAGTTTCGTTTGGTTATTCATATTTATTTAAAACCGTAAAACAGAAAAAAGATACTTAGTATTAACTAAAATGTTTTTTATTTAGAACTGTTATAAATAGAAAGACATGACAATTACATAGTATTATTTTGAAAATGCTTACTACCTTTATCCGCACGCCTTTAGGTCTTCTATAGTCATAAAAAGGCCATTGCTAAGAAAATACACATTATTTAAACCTTACATATCTTCTCTCCTCTTACATATAACATTCTCACAAAAGCCATATATAAGTCGAATGCATAAACAAAATTGTTGTTATTTTGACGCATGTGTATTTATTATTGCTTTATTTGTTGTTATGTTGACAATTAGTTGTATATGCTTAATGTAGCGCACTCATAATGGGCACCTTTCCAAATATAATCTAATGTATTATTTTCTTCATCAACATCATTTCACTAAACGACATGCAAAGTTTTAGGTTGGCTCTCCGTGCTTTACAAAAAATATACATTTTTTTCAAAACCACCCTCACGCTCGGGTTCTTTCCAGTTTATTTACACTCCTTGGGTATATGAAAGTTCCATAATTTATCCAGATTTCCAAATATGAGCATGCAGTTGGTGTGTACAGATGCAGTAAAGGTGTTTATAGTTTGAACAAGATGAAATTAGTATTCTTTTACATACATTTACTATTCATAACTTGTTTTATATGGACGATTGCCATGAAATGTAAGTGGTTTCATCCAAGTAGAAATTGAGTTTGTTAAAAACAAAGTGTCATGAAATTCAAAATAGTATCATTTAAGTAATATTTTGAACTTGGTTTTTATAGATACACTATATACAGCAAAACGTCCAAGAATTAGACAGATTTACAGCAGTTTACTTTTTTAAATAAAAAAAATGCAACATGCATGATTCGTATTTTCAGCAGTAAATCACCCAATTAAGCCATAACGTTGTTTTAATTTAAAAAATTGAAGAGTGTGCATAAAACTTGCAACATATTTAACAACAAACATAGCTAATATGCTATATTAAATCAAATTACGTTAGAAAAGAAGTAAAACGCGTCGCAAAAAGTATGCGTTGTCGACAGGATACGAACCTGTGCGGGAAGATCCCAAAAGATTTTTAGTCCATCGCCTTAACTACTCGGCCAAGACAATTTCACAATATTAGCTGCTTAAATTAGATATCGATAAGTAAACAGGTAAAAAGGCTCTTCGATCTTTGAAAAAACATCGCGAGATCATTACGGGTGCGCTACTTTAAGTCGCAAATAAACCGTCTGTACCTATCTGAAATATTTAAACCCATTAGACACTGTGGTGGTCGCGAGTTGGATTCAGTGTTAGTACATTCGTGGGAGTTTGCACAACGCAATTGTGGTGGAAAAATTCGACTTTACAATCAACATGTTGATGAAAAAATGATATGGCATGGTGCTGTGCATAATTGGAACTATGAGAAGAAAATATTATTATACATATTGAGATTGCCTACCTGACGTATATTTTACCTGTATGAATCAATTGCTTTACATTTACAATGATTTTCAAACAATAAAAGAAAAAGATACAAATGAGCTAGAAATTAACTAAGCCTCAGAACGGATATAATTATCAAACCTAAAAATTCTATGAAAATGATCTACACTGCATCAGAGTGGGCATAAATCAGCTGTAATAGTGAGTTTTTAAGTTTATAAATGAACTGCACTCGTGTCATATCTTGAAATCTTATGCTCAGCATATGTTGATTATAAAGTCGAATTTTTCTACCAATACGAATTAAAACAAACCCTGGCATATATGTTATTCGGGGACATTGGTTAATATAATTGCCGGTGCAAAAACTTTTTCACTGGCACACCTTTAAAGAAATTTGTAAATAAAGTGCTAAATATGGGACAAATCTCGCATTGTCGACTTTAAATAGCCATGTTTCAATAAATCCTGAATAATTATAACCAGGATTTTTCTAACATACATGGTAATACCTTTTTTGTATACACCAAAGATATTTTAATTTAAAAATGCCTTTTAACAATTATAGAACTGAATTTACCTACTCTACCGAAATTCATCGAAATCTATCGGCATCTTTTACTAGCACATCAAACTTTTCACAGCATATCTTGTTTCCGGGGGTGTAACCGGTATTTGCATATGGTGTTTATAAGAGCACGTAGTGTGCAATCTTTATATGACGTTTGCCGTGATTTCAAACAAGACAAAGAACACGCACTTAATGTTTGAATATCAACATCATCGTGATAAAAAGATCGAACTGATAAATTGAAGTTAACTGTTGTAAAATACTTTTTCTATCCCTAATTCAACTTTATTATTATCAATTCTATACATACCGTATGCAACTACACGTTTTTCTGCGAATGCGCTTTACACGGTTTGCAAAAAAAACAAGTACTGGTGGTTTATTTTTCCTTACTGCTCTGCCATAACCGCGGCATGGTGTAGACATGTAAACGTGGACATATCGTCATAACAAGGATGCTTCTTTGTGTAATTATGTAATTCTAAGAATACCATATGACAGATTGTATTGACTATAAAACTTTATGTTAAACTGATAACAGTTAATAATGTTTTGTATCCGTTTGTGTATACACTGAAACATGTTTCCACCAAACGCGAGCGTATAAAAGTGCAATAAAATACAACATATAAGGAAAACTTGCACAAACATATTCAACCAAATGTTTCTATTTTTTCTTAATATCCTATAGTCAGCAATAGTAAATAATTGCTTCTTTTAAATATAAAGGTATTTAAGAACGAGAAAACAATAACAATAATAATCATCGCGTATCATTAAAACCTATAGGATAAGCTAAAAAACAAATGAAGATGGTTAGCGTCCAGGTGGGCATATATCCAGGGGGGGGGGGATGATCAAGTGTCTATCTAACTCAAATGCGACGTTGTTTCTTATATCCGAAAGGGGCCGGTGTCTAAACTTCTTTTTTATGATGTACATATCAGTACATAACTCCATAGAACAGTGCTTGTTAAACAAATTTTGTTTGTTTTTAATAAACTTACTACTTTGAGATGTTGTACGTAATAACATACTATGTCAATGGTAACTATAAAGAACCATTAAATGATACAAATCAAGAAATGCATTACTTATCCATTGGTTGAATGCTCCGCATAATTGTATTCGTCAAACAAATAACACGGACGGAAAAATAACTATGCATTTAACAAGTACTTCCAATGCTTGAAGTGAAAACTTTGATTAAAATCATATTTTAAAAAACATCAGTGTAATGTGTCACGAAAAGTAAACTGGCATTCTCTACCTGACATTGTCATGACATTTGTACATACGTAAGAGTACAACCAGTCATTTTCAATAGAGTCATTTGGTATCTCTTTAACTGTTTATATTTATTTTGTCAAAGGATTTGGCAAAGGACAGTCGGCATTTTTAAGTTTGCATCAAGTGACTTCACGTTTTTCTAGACATATGTGAGGAACTCAAACTTAAAATGTATTATCAAATTTAAACTTTTTGCAATTGAACTTGTATTTTTATTTTTTCGAAATTTAACTGCTGTCAGCAATTTGAACATGGGCTAGCTTTCAAATCAATTGTTTCATTTGTTTTAAATAAACGATTTATAAATAACCCAATTTTAAACAACAATTACGTGTTCGAACTAACTGTATTTTAAATTATATTATTTGTATATAGGCAGCGAACATGTTTAACACAATATCAATCTTCAAATTTTTTAACAGATACTATTTATTTAGTAGCTCGGGGCATTACATAGAATATAATTAGGCGCATTCTTTATCTAAGAATTTCATAAACACGATTATCAAAATTCTTATAACCATCTTTAATGTACAAACATTTTGCTTCGTTGTCGGGTTTTAATAAGATTCTTTATCAACAAGCGGTTGTACTAATTTATATTTGAATGTTCATAGTTTAACGGATTATTGCTTATTAATGTATGAATGCTAATATATCTCCTATTTTGATAAAAGCAATTAAACTGCGATCATACTGCATTATAGAATATTTAAACTACGATAGCAGCTTGTTGGCAAACGTGTTTATTGAAAAAGCGCTTTAACGGATACGCTTTACCTTAAGCCAGGTGGCTCTGAATTAACGGTATGCGTATGATTGTCAACCCGAGTCGAGTTTCACCTACCATGAAACCCTTTAAACATTTAGTATCAAAGAGCATGTGAAATGGTCGACAATAAATGCATTGTTGTTGTTACAACGCTGATGCTGGTAAACATACCATTAATTTATAAATTGCAGTCTGAAATGGAAAGTTAATAAGAAAAACTGTTTTAATAACATATAACGTAAAGCATATAATTGTGAGTTAATATTTAAAGAATGCAATTTATTGTATATAATACTTGATATTCATGTTTCAGTGTGCACATTTATGTGTGGGTAACCTATGCGACGGTAAAGAATGTCTGCAGAAGGGATTATGCGATGAATATTTGGGGCCATCGGGATATATGTGTATATGCAGAAAGGTAAGAAGAATGATACATGTCGTTGCGCACATAGTGTACAGGCAAATAAAATATAAACAAGCAAATTCGTTGAATTGATATCCCCCGCCAATATGCTTTTTGACACAAAGGTATTGTATTGGACACTCAAAAAAACATTTTTTCAATATACAAAAGCCCTAACTCCGTTATTTACCGATGTTGTACAATGCCATTCGGTGTTCATCATCCTCTTATCCATATTTATATACTCATACTATGTTTCATTGAAATCCGCCAAAGCACTTCCAAGATATGGCTCTGGACACAGAAAAAAAGCATTTCAAGATACAAACAGCCATAACTCTGTTATTAACTGATGGTGTACAGTGCCATTTGAAGTGCACCATCCTCTTATGCATATACATACTCATACCAAGTTTCATAGATATCCGCCAAAGCACTTTCAAGATATGGCTCCGGACGGACTGAAAGACAGACGGAAAGACGGACGGACGGACAACGCCAAAACAATGTTCCTCCGCCTATGGCGGGAGATAATAAAATACGGTTATGTTACAGCGATGTGTATAATGATGATATGATTGGACGAGTAAACATGGAATATACCCATTGGCTAGTCCAATTTGAGTACGGCAATTGTGAGCAAGTGCCAATATATCACTGCATTGTACAAATCGCTCGTAAATTTGCTTTTTACTAATAAATATACCGATTTTATTATTTCCGTTATTTGCATGTTTCGCGTTTAATTTACATATCTGTTACGTCTGCGAAA
Source organism: Dreissena polymorpha (assembly GCF_020536995.1). NCBI lineage: Eukaryota > Metazoa > Mollusca > Bivalvia > Myida > Dreissenidae > Dreissena > Dreissena polymorpha. The sequence continues at coordinate 25,377,834 of NC_068362.1, forward strand.
GAACGCGAGAACTTACGTCCGTTTATGACAACGTGAGATTTCAATTGTAATCATCGTTTTTCTGTAAGGTATTGAAGTACGTTTAAGTTATTTAACCAAATTTCTACATATTTACAGAAAGTATACACCAAACAGAACGTTGATAATATCTTATTTCATACAATATCATTTTGGAGTAATTAGTGATAAAATAGCATATTCGACATTTTAAAAACATGTGTTAAAAATGAAACTACCAGAAGACTTTAATATATATTTTCTGAAATAAGGATTTATGAAGGGTAAAATAAAAGAAGTAAATGATGCACATATTTAAAAAAAAAATACTATCTGATTGTAAAATTAGGATATTTTTGGAATATAACAATAGCAGTATAAACATGTGTAGTCAAATTTAGTTATTTGGTTACTTGTAATATTTCCTGATAATCGCAAATTCAACGGCCAATATTCAATATGTAATCGGTTTTGAAGAAAGTAATCAAGATGCAAGCACAATAAATATTAATTGAAAACCGTGGCCTAAGAATAATATATTGCATACCAGGTCGTGTCAATACAATTACTTTGTTCGAACACAAACTTGTCAATGCTGTCTTAAATATGAATCATAAACGTTAAAATGTACCACTTACATGAAATTTCATTGCACTCTTATATCAGTTTCATTATTCCAACAATATCAATTAATTTGTAAATGTACAACGTGTATGTCACTATAATAATTCGATTACCAAACATAAAACTGTTACTACTGTATGTTGCAATGTGTATGTCATTTGTATATACATTATAAATCTCATTTATGAGATATATTGTCTAATGCGATGTGTTCCATTATACTAAAAATTTACCTGATGCACGTATAAATAACTTGACATAAAGAAAAGAAAATATTTCATTATTTTACAATAGGGGTACGGTTTTAATGTCGTCGGAGAATGCGTAGATATTGATGAATGTGCAGCCAAACACCATGATCCGTGTGGACACAGGGGTTTGTGCGAAAATGCCATAGGCGATTACACGTAAGATATCAAAACTTAATGCTTAAAAGAAACATTTAGAATTACGGCAAGAAAAAAACGGTATTTATAAATTAATAACAACTAACAGAATTAAAGTATCAAATCTACACTGATGGAAAATTCTACTCAACGCCGTATTTTCTCTCTGCACTTATGATCATTTGAAATGTATGCTTTACGCTTGGAAATATTGTTTACATTGTTGCAAAGTTCAATCACAACCCGAACGTTCGATTTGCGATCGCATATGTTTGTTTCATTGTTTAAATGCATCGCTTTTTTTCAAATCATATTTGATCTGTATTTAATCTGTGTTTGTTTATGTACATTAAGTCTTTAGCGTATTTCTGTCATACGTTCGAACTTATTCCCAGCGTAAAACAACACTTGCAAATAGAACTGTCTTCAACATGTTTCGGTGGTATTTTTAGTGCGTGTATTGAATTGTTTAGGGGGTTTTCTGCTTACCACGCAAAGACGTTACTTAGGCAATATGTCCTCATCAACGTCAAACTCCGTAATAATAGGACATAACTTTCAGAAATTGCTAATTGTTATCATTAAGAACATCAGTTTAACAAACAGTGGTTAGAGTTTGGAGGCAAACGATCTTCGTTTAGAAAGCTAAATAAGTAGGACTTCTAACATATTTTGTTCTAAGTTAAGACAGTGACACATTTACCATGGATTATAAAAACAATGTTTGTTTCAAAACTATTAATCCTTCTCATTCACCAATTGTTAACATATTGTACAATTAAGTCCATTAAAATTTCGTTTAATTAAAGCATGATTGACTTCTTGTACAGATGCAAATGTTTAGAAGGCTGGGCGAATGATTCCCATTTACTTCTTTTACAGATGCAAATGTTTAGAAGGCTGGGCGAATTATTCCCATTTACTTCTTTTACAGATGCAAATGTTTAGAAGGCTGGGCGAATGATTCCCATTTACTTCTTTTACAGATGCAAATGTTTAGAAGGCTGGGCGAATGATTCCCATTTACTTCTTTTACAGATGCAAATGTTTAGAAGGCTGGGCGAATGATTCCCATTCACTTCTTTTACAGATGCAAATGTTTAGAAGGCTGGGCGAATAATTCCCATTTACTTCTTTTACAGATGCAAATGTTTAGAAAGCTGGGCGAATGGTTCCCATTTACTTCTCTTACAGATGCAAATGTTTAGAAGGCTGGGCGAATGATTCCCATTTACTTATTTTACAGATGCAAATGTTTAGAAGGCTGGGCGAATGATTCCCATTTACTTCTTTTACAGATGCAAATGTTTAGAAGGCTGGACGAATGATTCCCATTGTTCGAAAAATATATCCGATCATGCTTTGTGCATGCCTGGGTACAAAGGGAATAGGTGTAGCGATGCAACATGCGGTGAACATGGATACTCCCAGCCAAAAGGCCTTAATGATTTCGAGTATGTTTTATTTATGCATTCGACTTCTTAAAAGTACATTTATTATATCATGAAAAGACTTCTATATCGACAAAATGATGTACTGTTTAATGTACTGATTTAATAAACCAACGTTGATTTTCTATATACATGTATATAACTCATTGCGGCGTTTAATATCGTGATGTCAATATTATATTTCTGATTCAGGTGCATCTGTGATGCTGGATGGACAAGAATCTATGATTCAAGGAACAGCCCATGTGATCAAGATATGGACGAGTGTCAGGACCCAAATGCGTGTAACCAACATAGCAAGTGCATCAATAGTCAAGGTGCAATAATATATATAAAAAACGGTTTAACCTTTAACCTTGTTTACAGTGCTGACGTAGTTTTGCAACATATTTACCGGATGCATTATCATTACTATGGGTTTTAACTTGAATGTTTGAAACCAACATAAAACGGTCACAAGTAAACACGTAGATCCAAATACCGCATGCGCCTTTAAAGGGATTATTTCCCAGATGTTGGCATGTATTGACGTTTGAACTTAAATGCTTTTAATTTATAAATTTAAACAATGGAACTAAAAAGCTCCTTTAAAAAATTAAAGAAAGTAAAAAGTTATCCTCATCTGGGCTCGAGCCACTGACTATTGGAGTAAAACTCTAACATCTTCACAACTCGACTATCCGTACTCATACAGTGAGTGGTGTATTTTTTACTCTATATAAGCATTTCTCGTACTGTCACCAAATATAATGATAATAACAGAACTTTTCAAATCATTCAATCGTTTCGCATTTTTCACCCCTCATAATGTTTACGTTGTTCAATCGTCAAAAGATGAATATAACGGATATTTTTAGCATGGTTAATGTTCAGTAGTATTGTTTCCTCACATTTATCTTAACCACAATGAATATTTGCGAATATGAAACAAATTGTTTTTATTGTGTCAATTTACCGAAACGTGAATTGGCCCCTTTAACGTTAATATAAGTTGACTAGTTCTGTGAAGATTCGACGTATGGTTCTTATACATTTACCTGATTTATTGTATTGCCATGGCTTTAATGCATATATTTGTGACCGACATAGCACTAGTTCCCACACCTTTACAGTAACATGATTTCCCATAAGCATTAGCGGGTAATCTTACGGCGCAATAACATTACTGAATTTTCATTTGTTTTGACCATGCACAGGTGTTATGTTTTCCTTATTTCGTAACTGTTTGCTAAGTAATTACTGTACATTTGTTTAACTCGACCCAAGTGCGGGAACTGATTCAACGAACCAATAAAGTTTCTAAATGTTTTGTATAAAAACAGTTGGAGAGTTTGTCGAATTGAAAAAAACACAAACAAACAATTTAACGGGAAATTAACAATCAGTATTTAATAATATGTAAGAAGCAGTGTGCTATGCATATGTATTTTTAGGTGTTTCTTAAAGTTGATCCAGTGCATGTTTTCCATGTAGCACCTATCAATATATAAATTTTGAACATACTATCTGATTTATAAACATTAAAAAAAGATGAGCAACATGCCGATTAAGGCAAACAATGTATTTTCAACGAGAATTGTAAAGAAACTTGTTCACAGATGTTTTGCTAGTTTATGTTGTGACGATTGTCATTATATCGATAGGTTTTATAATCGAAACTTACTACTTAAAGTATTGTTACATAAACTAATTAAAGAAAGAAAGGAATTATCAACCGGGATAAAAATAGTCCAATTTAAAGGCTAATGTCGACCCATGCTTACCGCTGCATGTTTGCCATGCGTCGTTTACTTTATATAAACAACGTTTTCAACCATTTAAACAAAAAACGAAACATCAAATAATCGTTTTTGTCCCAAACGCTAAATAATTTTATCACTTTCAGCTAAAGATAAAACATAAATGAAACTGTGTTTACAGTATAAGTTCAACGGAAAATTGCTTACACAGATCAATTTTTAGAAGCTTCTTCTTTAACTGAAATGAAAATGTATGTTTCGCAGGGTCGTACAAATGCGAGTGTCTTGTTTCCTGGTCAGGAGAAGATTGTTCTATATACAACTGCTCCACTGGCTTATGCAGTAACGGTGGAACTTGCAACAATGACAGTTGTACGTGTTTATCTGTTTGGGCCGGAGAGGATTGTTCTATTTTCAACTGTTCCACTGGCGTATGTAAGAATGGTGGAACGTGCAACAGTGACAAGTGTACATGTTTATCTAATTGGATAGGAGAGGATTGTTCTGTTTACAACTGTTCTACTGGCGCATGTAAGAATGGTGGAATGTGCAACAATGACAGGTGTACGTGTTTATCTAATTGGACAGGAGAGGATTGTTCTAAATACAACTGTACCACTGGCGTATGTAAGAATGGTGGAACGTGCAACGATGACAGTTGTACGTGTTTATCTAATTGGACAGGAGAGGATTGTTCAATTTTCAACTGTTCCACTGGCGTATGTAAGAATGGTGGAACGTACAACAATGACAGCTGTACGTGTTTATCTTATTGGACAGGAGAGGATTGTTCTATTTACAACTGTTCTACTGGCGTATGTAAGAATGGTGGAACTTGCAACAATGACAGGTGTACATGTTTATCTAATTGGACGGGAGAGGATTGTTCTATATACAACTGTTCCACTGGCGTATGTAAGAATGATGGAACGTGCAACAATCACAGGTGTACGTGTTTATCTAATTGGACAGGAGAGGATTGTTCTATTTACAACTGTACCACTGGCGTATGTAAGAATGGTGGAACGTGCAACAATGACAGGTGTACGTGTGTATCTAATTGGACAGGAGAGGATTGTTATATTTACAACTGTACCACTGGCGTATGTAAGAATGGTGGAATGTGCAACAATGCCAGGTGTACGTGTTTATCTAATTGGACAGGAGAAGATTGCTCTATTTACAACTGTTCTACTGGCGTATGTAAGAATGGTGGAACTTGCAACAATGACAGGTGTAAGTGTTTATCTAATTGGACAGGGGAAGATTGTTCTATTTACAACTGTTCTACTGGCGTGTGTAAGAATGATGGAACGTGCAACAATGACAGGTGTACATGTTTATCTAATTGGACAGGAGAGGATTGTTCTATTTACAACTGTTCCACTGGCGTATGTAAGAATGGTGGAACGTGCAACATTGACAGCTGTACGTGTTTATCTTATTGGACAGGAGAGGATTGTTCTCTTTACAACTGTTCTACTGGCGTGTGTAAGAATGGTGGAATGTGCAACAATGACAGGTGTACGTGTTTATCTCATTGGACAGGAGAGGATTGTTCTATATACAACTGTTCCACTGGCGTATGTAAGAATGGTGGAACGTGCAACAATGACAGGTGTACGTGTTTATCTAATTGGACAGGAGAGGATTGTTCTATTTACAACTGTACCACTGGCGTTTGTAAGAATGGTGGAATGTGCAACAATGCCAGGTGTACGTGTTTATCTGATTGGACAGGAGAGGATTGTTCTAGATACAACTGTTCCACTGGCGTATGTAAGAATGGTGGAACGTGCAACAATGACAAGTGTACATGTTTATCTAATTGGACAGGAGAGGATTGTTCTATCTACAACTGTACCACTGGCGTATGTAAGAATGGTGGAACGTGCAACAATGACAGGTGTACGTGTTTATCTAATTGGACAGGAGAAGATTGTTCTATATACAACTGTGTCACTGGTTCATGCAAGAATAGTGGTACTTCCAACAATGACAAAAGTTCATGTTTATTAAATTGGACTGGCGAACATTGCTCTATATTCAACTGCAACACGAGCTTATGCAGCAATAGCGGATCACGCGGCGATGACAAGTCTACATGTTTATCTAATTGGACAGGAGAATATTGTTATATATTCAACTGTACCACTAATTTATCAAGGAATTGTGAATCATGCATCTATGACAAATGTAAATGTGTATCTAATTTAACTTGGGAAGATTGTTCTAAATACAATCGTACAACAGGCGTATATAAAAACGATGGAACTTGCAACAATGTCAATTGTACATTTTCATCCAATTGGACTTGTCAAGACTGTTCTATATACAACTGTACCACAGGCTTATATAGGAATAGGGAATCATGTGTAAACGACACGTGTATTTGTCTATCAAATGTGACTGGGAAATATTGTGCTTTGCAAATCTGTAGCACAGGAGAATCTGCCAATTCTAGAAAAGGTAAATATAACATCAATATTAAATTTTTTGTGTTCCCATGGTCATTGCACATGTATATATGTAAAATAGTATTATGTATGTGTAAAAGTGGTATATGATTGTCATTTGAAGAAACTTCATGTGTTCCATAGGCTAATTGCTTTCGTATTCGATGTTACAGATAATGCTGCTACAAGGAGCTATTTGCTACACTACACATTACTAGGACTCGCCCTTTTATTTATGGCCGTCATTTGTCTATTGACGATTTGCATATACAGGTAAAAGATGTGTGATCTGTATTTAAAGATAATTGCCGTTTGACGCATGAACCAATGCATTTGTTCCTTAAATTATACTTTTATGAACAGTGCCAATAGCGAGTAAGCTACATCATCATAACGTCACGATATCATTACTTTTTCATTTCACTGCACAATAAAAACAACATAATTTTGTTATCATAATTTTGACCAACTGATTTACATGTAGTTATCGTTGTTTTACAGTAAGATGCAAAAAGCCCGTTCCAGTTCGAGACAGATAGACGATGTAACAAGAACACGTCCAACTAAAACTTACAATGCATACGATACCGACCGTAAGGGTTCAACTTGGATTACTCGAGTTGCACCAGTTGTGTGAAGAAAATAAAAATAAATTGCCTATATACACATTTATTAATTGTTAAACGTGTCGCTGTGCATTGCCTTTGCTATTGTATTAGTGTGAAGGTAGAAGTGACACTGCTTTGAGTAAACGCACATTTGTCAATGTGTCGTAAAAGAATCATAAAATCAAATCTAATTAAATGAATTGAAAAAGGAAATCTCTTGTAATTGAAATAAATTGCGTTGCTTCATAATCGCCAATTATTGTGTTTTAAAGAAATTCGTCTAATTATATGCATTGTCAAAGACACTCGGTGGGAATTGCTTAAACATTTTGTACGCTTGGCAATCGATGTGTTTTACTCAAATCATCAGAAGCTATCGCATGTTAAAAGAATAAATAGTTTATGATTCCAAATAGTTATTATTTTACCGATTTTAGTTCATTAATTGGTATTCAACACACACAAAAACTACCAAATTTACTTTTTAGCGTCAGGTAACATTATCCGATAAAAATGAATGTTTGTTAAAATAAAGTGTTCGAATACATACAATTAACATTATCCATTCAAATGCATGGTAAATTTATGTATTAGATGTATAGAAATCAGTAAGTCAACTATCAAATTCAACCATGGCGATACATTTTTGTGTTACCATATTTAAAAACTTGCCGAATTAATATAATCTGCTAAACCTGATTTATCCCAAATCATAAAGCTTATATGGAATTACTATTATCTTTGCACTTATCCAAGGGTGTCACACATCAAACACTTGAATTTTACGTTAAGTTTTCGTTTTGCACGATGAATATCAATAATTATAACATCGCACAAGACGAGCGTGTTTGCAAAACAGGTAAATATGCCCCTATTGCTTTAAAAGGTCAGATAGCAGTTAGAATCAACTCTAATTTGTACCGTGGTATACAACGTCACTCCTATTTCGAATGTATTACATGATTTTTTTTTTATTTAAAAAAAGATCATTTATAAAATGAGATAAATATATACTATGTAATATGTCTTTTTTCTTTTTCAAAAATCAATGAAAGCCTGAGATAAAAAAGTATGTGATTCACAGTGGAACTTTTTTTTCTATAAAATAAAAATAAAAATGATAGTCTACCAATATTCGAGCCGGAGTATATTTCTTGGAAAGAAATAATGCAAACCTTTTAACTACAAATGCTGATTAGACGTTGTATTGGTAGGACTTCAAATCGACTGTATTGGGCAATGTCCGGCCTGTTCAAAGCGTCAGGATAATAGGACCAATACTTTCAAAACAATGCGACCTACTTGCTTGAACATTTGTACCAAAATGATTAGATTCATTCTTAAATTTAAATTGTCTTAAAACTCATGTGTTCTGTCGACATTGTACTTTCACATCTATACTTGCGCTATAGATTCGTCATAGTTCATCATAATTCGTCGGCGGTGTCAAGGTTAGCCTGATTGCCTAACGGGTTAGATTCCCGGCTTTTGTTGGAAGTTGTAATATCGTTTATTGTGCTTAACAAGACTGAGTGAAACATCAAGTATACCAAAATATACCTGACATGTTTGCCTGGGAATTATTGCTATTAAAGAGCAAGTTGTTAATTATTTATTCTTTCCGTACGTTTATTGAATATATATGGGAAAAATACATTAAAAAAACACAGTATATTAACAGGTTGGTCAACGTGAACATATAGAGTATAACAGGTTACTGCCTTATCTTTTTGTAATTTATCAGGCAAGGCTTAGAATAATATAACGGCGTGGCTTGCCGAGCCCGTATTTTATTCGTGCCGAGCCTGATTTATTACAAAATGATCAGGCATTTACATGTTTTTTCTGTTTATCATACCACTACGACCCCCAGTTTAAAGCAATACTTAAAAAAAATCACTAAAAATCTACCGATTTAGCGGGAAAGAATATTAATTTTGTCGTTTGACGTGTTAATAATGACGCCATAAGCACGCGCGCTCAATATTTGTAAAAAGAAATGTTTTTTGTTGTTTATGTTGCATTGTGTGTGTAAAATATTTTATATCTTGGTACTAAATTGTTTGTTTTGATAAATCTGATTCGATTTTACTAAAACTTATTACTTAATAGTTGATTCCGAATAAAATGATCATCCTCCACACATGACTGATATAAGAACTTCCTGTTGACCATAATATAAAAAATATATCAAGCAAAGTTATATTAGGCAGATATCAATGCGGTAGTATGATAAAATTGTTTACATGGATGTCGTCAAATTTCATTTCAACGCGGCTCCTGAGGGAAATTTTAAAAAGTCTAAGCACGTTCTAAATTGTTCATATTTCAATTAAATTTATATAAAATGGCAGTTCGCAGTTTTTATAACAGCTCTCTGGATCATTGTATTTTACCGAGTATTTGAACATATGAACTGTATACCTTATAGCGAATTGTAAATGTTATTGTTAAACAAACAAATTATGTATTGTTAATACAATGTCTTCTTTATAACGTTTTTTAAAATGTCTCATTGCATGATTATGTTTAGACTATGTGTATACAATATCCATAAATAGTTGTTAAAGCATATGTTACTGTAATATTCAACTAGCAGTTTGCTTATTTATATTTATAAAGATATGTCTTCCGAGTGTTAGTTGTGGTTACTGATCTTCACCCATTTCTGAGATCTACATTTTAACAGAGGGATGCCTCATTGTTATACTTGTGTAAAATTCAGATGAATTTAGAGTGCATGGGGAAGATTCAATAATCAAAGAAAAGTAGTTAGAACATATTACTCCTATTCTAGCCATTTGTAATTGTGCATCTGTGAGTGCTAAGCCCTTTCCTTTTGTAATATATCAGGCAGGGCACGAATACAACAACGGTTCGGCCTCGCCGTTGTTTTATTCTTGTTGAAGCCGAGCCGTAGTTTTGTTCGAGATGCACCAATCACGAGTGGCAAAACGATTCCGATATACCACTTTCCAAGTCTGGTCACACATCGCCGACTTTGGGTCACTCACGCGCTGAAGTTATAAAAGAACGTTTGGAATATTAAAGCGAATTACATAACAAAAGGTACAGCTATTTTTTCACTACAGTATTAAAGCTAAGTATTCAATTAGAATTAGCCTTGTCTATTATTTAACGATGCATGCATAATTTCAAACATGTTCATTTTTTTTAATTTTTAGAATTTAATGTTTTTAAAATCAAAAATAAATAGTTAATCTGCAAAGAGTAAAAAAAATGAATCGACTTCTTCGCAGACAATTAAGAAATATTAACCTCATGATTATTAAAATATCCCTTTCTATTTTGCGCTTACTTATGTTATTGAAAGCAATGAAAGCAATTATTGCTTCTGCCGGGAATCGAACCTGGATCGACAGCTTGGAAGGCAGCCATGATTAACCTTTACACCACAGACAGGAAGCCATAGAGGGACAACTTGTTGATCTTTGCGAACGCTCTGATGTCAACCAGACGAGAAATATCAGAAAAATAAACGACTACATCAAAGATCTATCAAGATACATCACTTTAAATAAATTGTCAAAATTATCACTTATAGAATTGTAGACATGACGTGTCACGAGGTAATGGACTTTAATGTATCTTCATGCATATGATTAATTCTAATTCCAGAGATACCTAGTACGGGCTAAAGTCCTAGGAAACTGACTCGAAAGCATTTCAATAAGCATTAGGCTCTCGATGAACTAAATTAAATATGTTTAAACTAATTCTTAAAGGGGCCTTTTCACAGATTTTGGCATTTTTTAACTTATTCATTAAATGCTTTATATCGATAAATGTTAACATTGGATCGTAAAAGCTCCAGTAAAAAATCAAGAATAAAATTAAAAAAAGGAAAAGAGCATTGCCCGGACCAGGTTTCGAACCAGTGACCCCTGGAGTCCTGCCAGAGTCCTGGAGTAAAAACGCTTTAACCTACTGAGCTATTCCGCCGTGTACACATTTTAAACGTATTTTATACCTTATATAAGCAATCTTCGTAGTTTCACAAAATTTAACGACAAAAACAGAACTCTCCAAATTATTCAATCGTTTCGCGTTGCAACGCTTTATAATTTTTAGGTTTTAAAATCGTCAAAAGATGCATATAATGGCTATATTAGACCATGGTAAATGTTCAGTATTACTGTTTCCTCACAAATATCATAACTAAAACGAAAATTTGCGAATCTGAAACAACTTTTTTCAATTTTGTCAATTTACCAAAGCGTGAAAAGATCCCTTTAATAACACAATTCACTTTAAATACAGAAATTCTGGAAACCGCACAAGAAGAAAAATCGTGCTAATATATGCGTGTTGTGTTGTTTTTAAACAAGTGATTAATTTTCTATATCGGATACCGGGAATAACGCCCGACATAAGGCATGATTAAAAACAAACATTCCAATGGCCGCGCATTCAATTATAAATAGAAAAGAATAACAAGAAAACTGCGTATTTATTAATTACGCATTCTTTCACGCATTACGCCACTTGATAAAACACGTATTAAACAACTGTGCATGGGTTACGGTATGGAACACACGACTTAACAAACAGCATACTATTCGGACTGTTTCCTTCTATGTAACCTCGTTTGTTTGCGGGATTAAATGAATTACTAAAAGCAAATTCACGAATTATAAGTTTTTATCTGAGTCGTCGTTATTCAGTACTATGTATTTTTTAAAGAGAGATATCCATGCATTAAAACAACTTTATGTAGCCAACTTAATAGTTAATTATTCAACTTGGCATTTAGTGAATGGTGAAGTTTGTGTGGTTTATGACTAATGTATGGTAACCCGGAAAATAAGCATGTGTAATGAACACGTCTTTCTGTTTAAATGAATATTATAAAAATTAGTAACATTTATATTTTCGTTAAAAGATATCTTGTTTGAATAAACTACAAAACTATATCCGATTTAAAGATAAATTGTGAACAACATTAAATTACATAGGTAATTGACATTTGAGGAAGATTAAAGCTATCTTTAACAATTGTATACTATGGTAGGTCGTTTTCAAGTGTTTTGTGGCGATGCATCTTTATGCAGTAGTGGTAGGATTCTAACACTAAAATTGAGAATTTTTTAATTTTAAACAAAGTAACACTACAGAGGTCCAAAAGACCTGCGGTGGTAAACCACCTAAGGTAACACTGAAGAATTTGTCGTAGGAAAATGTTATCATAACCCATTTAAATCCGATGGATTCTTGTAAGTCATGCATCACCTCGATAATCGATACAATTTTTGTTAAACAAAAAACCATATCAATATTTCTCAAACTTCCGCTTGTTTAAATTAAAAACGACTAAATCATTCAAACCTCGCAAACTAGGAACATGTGTGATATATATCATGGATGAACTATTTTAATTCCAAAGAGGATGGCGCTGAAAACAATCATTCAAGGAGCTTTTTTCTTGCTAGTGGTTCGTATTCTTTTGACAGTTTTTAACGTATAAGACTCTGGAAGGCTTGTAAAAATAAAAGAACATATTCAAATGTTCAGTTGTTTTATTTATCAACAAATGCACATCAATATCAAAAAAACAAAAACACTCTGGATCTTTTAAATCGCTCAAAACTTATAGAAAATGTATTTATTTATATAAGATTTTATTTGCTTCAATTTTTCTTCTTCTAATGAGATGGGCAACTTTGGTGATATTTTGTGAAAATAAAATTCTTAGCTTCAATTAGGTTATGATTAACGAGAAATTAAAGTACGTTTTAAACGACAATTATTTCCAGATCCATACATTTATTATACGCTATTTGAACGTATTCTCTTCCTCTAATTAAGTGTGGCTATGTGTGCGAGGCAGACCTTGACAAGTGTTCGGGAAAAGCATGTAGGGATAATAGCATGTGTCAAGAAGCCCATGGCGTATGCACGTGTCAAATGGTATGTAACCATGTATATGTTTGTTAACATATTCGTAGCTGGAGGTTCGGTGCAAGCGAATAAAAAAACAGTAGTGTATTCGATAGAAAATCACATGAAACTCTATACATTTTTTTTAAACGTCCTATTCTTGAATACGATAGAATATTTTTCCACAACCGTTCAAGAGCCGAAGAGCATGACATTGAAGCAAATCAACAAGAAACAGCAAAAATTGCTACGGATAAAATATGTCATTTGAAAAGTTAACATCTGTAATTGGTTGGGAATCTCATTAAACTTGGAGCAACAAACCCCATCATATTTTGTTTCCACAAAATAAAAACGTGGTCGCCGTGGCGTTGTGAATATGGTGAAGATCTCTCCCACGGACACCAAGCACTGGTTACAGTCCCAGGAAACGGACGCGAGAGCGTTTCAAATTAGCTGCAGGCTTTCGATGCAATCGAGCGAAAGTAAATATATTTAAACAAACTAAAATAAAAACATGTGAATGTCCCCGATTACCTTACTTACGTTATTCTACTTACAGGAAGAGGGGCATTTCCTTACTTGTAACGGAATTGAATCGACATTATAAAAAAAGTCTTTATCGAACGACAAATACAAAAACACATTTCTGCCTTCACTTGTTGCCAGCAACAATGTTCTGCCGGACGGTATACACAACGCCTCTTCTATTGCTCGCTTACGAAATAGCTCAGCGCTTTTATGCTAGAATCTAAACCACACCACTTCTATTATGTAACGCTAAAACTAATGTCTAATAAACCCGACACTGAACCAATTAAAGTGCCATTTCTGTCGATCTTTACAAAAATGTAATTGGCACAGCTAACTGCCTATCAAAGGTTTACCTTACCTTTAAGCCCAAATCCCGTGTCAACTTTGTAGTTATATGATATGTTATTATGTCATAATAACTATGTTTGAACCAATATTTAATCCTTTTAAGTTGATATTTTACTATTGTCTTTGCTGTAATGAAGTACTAAACCTTGCCGTACAAACCTTATGTAAAAGCAAAATAAGTTGTTTTATCATTATTCGTCTTGTAAGGCAGAGTCCGATTCACATATAGTCAATTAATTAAAGAATACGTTAATTATATATGAGTTAAAATTACTATGTCTATTCTACAACTCAAAACAGGGTTATTCACTAAATGCTACTAATGGGATATGTGACGACTTGGACGAATGCGCCAATCATTTCCATGACCCGTGCGGACACAGAGGGCGCTGTAACAACAATGTTGGAAGTTATATGTAAGTCATTTATGATATGCTTTATCAATATTTCTGCGCAACGATAAATAGTGTAAGGAAAAAGAGAACAGATTGAATGTAGACACACATGTTCACACATAATCTTCAGCAAAAAAGGTTTACCAGTTTATTACATAAGTTACTTTTATTGACAATGATAAATGTTTGTAGAGTATTCATTATCATAATAAATCAAAACTCCGTGAACAAATCAGTAATTATTTAGCTACAAAAAGCTCAATTATGACACTTTTTTGCTATATAAAAGTTGTGACCGATCGTATTGCATTTTCAATGCGTTATTACACAAAAACGCGGTGTTTTTCTCTCGCGTAATTTATGTAAAATATCTAAAATAAAATTGTATCGTGATATTTAAAGATATAAATGTTTTATTTACATTACATTCTTTTGATTCCGAAATGAAACCCAATAATGTTTCATGTTGAATTGAACTGAAACGTAATCAAAGCGAAACTGCTATTGCACGAGCAAGAGATTAAAATCGATTATCAGTATACAGTCCTTTTTAGTAAACCACCAACTGAAAAATACATGGCACCTAATATGATACCACAAACCACGCATAAAACACATAAATACACATTCATATATGCTTTTATGGTATTTGAATGAAATTCTTTCTGATTTCATTTATTTTAGCTGTGAATGCCTTGCCGGATGGACACAGACAGAACATTGCTTCCCCAACATATCTGAAAACTTTCTTTGCTTGCCTGGCTATTCGGGAGACAACTGTAAAGACACAGTCTGTGGAGACAATGGCTATGCTAAAGCACTCAATGTGAACGAGTTTATGTACGTGTTAACTATAATCCATATAGTTATTATTTAGTACTTAAACGCCATCCACGTTCGGGTAAAAATGGTTTAATCTCGATAATTATGTACAAAAAATGCCCATCTTTGTTGCAAAATGTTTTTGTTTGTTTATAAGCCCTGATCATAACAATTTCAGATGTATATGCAGTCATGGTTGGAAAAACAATCTCGGCGATCAACATAGTGTTTGTAACACAGATGTAGACGAATGCACGATTCCGGGTGTTTGTAATCACATAGGGCGCTGTACAAATACACCAGGTATGACGACTGCGCGCCGTTACTGTGAATCCTTGGTTTACACAATATTTTCGTATTTCAAGACATATATTGCCCAAGATGACGTCTTTTTTAGGGATACTTGTATCACTCTTTTTTCGGTTATTTATCAAAGAGTTTGCACTAATCGAATGGATTATACAGACAATTCATCGTTATTCCGGCTGAAACATAACTAGATAATTGGCAATTTTGGTCGGGTATGGCAAATATACTAATCCATTTCATATACATTAGTCTAATATATTTATGGAATCGTCTGGATTAACCCTTGCAAAGAATGAATACATTTAGATCCATGAAACATTATAAAAACTTTGAGTTTTACAGTCTACCAATGTTGTTTGTGTCACAAATACATTGGTCTCAACGACAAAATACTTTGTAAGCGATTATAATATCTTAACATTTATAACTTCATTAAATACTATTTTGGACATTACATGTTGCATGTTGTATGTGTCCAACTGTATTAAACCATTCATAAATGTGCGTTGAAATGGGCATTTAGAAATATAACCCAAGTTGTATATATTTTAAGGTATGTTCTCAAATAGTTAGTTGAAATATCTGTCAAGTTTTTATAAACGATGATCAAATTGTTTATGCATAACATTTTGTACCCGGGGATATTTTTAAGCAGCGGGATTCAAAATTAGTTGTCGTTATTAAATTGTTAAAAATGCATTATACATGAAGAATCGCATTACCTTTGCATAATATAACCTTTAAGACTTGATTGTGGTATTAAAGCATAAGCTCGAATCCCTCTTCTTTTAAATGATTGTATCATTATAAGATTGTTTCTAGATACATAACTGCTTGAAAAGAGGGATGCTATATTATGTTAATGCATGCCATTATTATGGTGGAAATATGCGCTTTCTTAATACTTATAGATACGTGGTATCTTTATACAGGCAGTTTTACGTGCGACTGCTATCCGCCTTGGACCGGCATCGACTGTTCGGCATATAATTGTACGAAAGGAAAATGTCATAATGGAGGAACGTGCGAAGAAAGTGTTTGCTCATGTGTATACCCTTGGACGGGAACAAACTGCGCGGAACAAATCAACGACGTTCATACTGACGTGACGAAAGATCGAAACACATACTTGTTGGGTAATTTAGAAAACATCCGAACTAATACAAGTTCTTGTTGTTTAAATGTGTGTGGAGATTTTTAAAAAATCATGTATTTCTATTTTAGTTGTATTGTTGGCTATTTCAACGTAGTTGTTGCTTTGTAGTGCGAGTTTTTTGTTCACACAAAACCTAAGAAAAAACATTTCTCAAGAAAAATATTGTAAGCAGATTTGAATATTGTTTTTCGTGTAAAAAGAATGTGTATTCTATATAAATTCCAAGTTAACATCTGAAACATGATTGTATTGCGTATTTAGAGATAATTTACAACTTATTAATTACTAAACACACTTTGATAAATTTTCAGTAACAATCGTATATAATGCTGCGTTAATATTCATCCTGACTCGTACATCAAGGATTGTAGGATAGCTGAACAACCTTTCCCGGAAATGCATATTTTTACATTGTAATCTAAAAGAGGCATACGTTGTGTTATTAAGAAGCATAAGTTCATGGATTGTTATATCCAACATAATTTGTCTAAATGTGTTGTTTTCTTCTGTAGATCCCCTTCACATATCAGACAGGATATTTCTGTACATCACCTTTGGAGTAGTTGGCCTGCTGCT
Organism: Dreissena polymorpha; assembly: GCF_020536995.1. Classification (NCBI taxonomy): domain Eukaryota; kingdom Metazoa; phylum Mollusca; class Bivalvia; order Myida; family Dreissenidae; genus Dreissena; species Dreissena polymorpha. The sequence goes on from NC_068362.1 coordinate 25,395,133, forward strand.
GCTGGTTGTAGTTGTTCTCTCGCGATCTTTATGTAAAAAAAGAAGGTTGGTGTATCATTTGAAAATGATTACAAAAGGAAAGTTTTAACAGCGTGTCTATCAACGTCATGTCAAACATCTTTAATTCAATTCCGTCGTAAATCCATGGGATGTTGTTTTCTCTTCACGAGTGTTTTATGTGTTAAATTTAAAATTACCAATGGAGAGAGTAAACTATAAATGCTTTATTCGGACGTTAAACATTTCCTTTTCAGAATTATGGTTGCTGTTTATTAATGAAGCTAAACTCTTTTAAATTTTAGGTAACAGCATTCCGTCTTATATGCCTTTTATTTTTCAGTCTCTCGAAAAAGATACCAGCTTCGTCGCAACAGCATACAGAGTTTGCAACGTCGATGAAATGAACAAGACGTGGGCCCACTCCATTGAATACGATATATGTGTATAAATGTGCACATTTTAATTGCAAATACTACATTCAAACGGACATATACATGGTAGTCCCAGTAAAAATGATGACATGGTTTATACAATACGTATTCGTTCATGTAAAAGACAGATATTAGTCTATAACAATGTTGTAAAAGTGATACCGTTACGAAAATAAAATACATCAAAATGCCATAAAGATTATTCGATATATGTTTCAAGTGGAATACACGCCTGAAAAATCGCCTACTTGAGAACTTTACTTCATAATAGTCACCTGATCGATAGTGCGCACGCGCATGGCGGTACTTAATGTAAATTTAAATAATAAATATTTGATATGAAATACCGAGTTATGCGCCCGCTTAAAGTGTCATCGGGCAAACTTTCAAAACGATACAAATTTCAGGGTGGTGGGTTAATTAAGTTTCCAATTTATCAATGCTGAAAAGATAATCGTATCTATCAAAATACAAAAGACGTATGGAGTGGGGTAGAAAACGACTTTACCCTCTCCTCTAAACTTTGTTACGGTTTAAAGTTAATTTCAAGTCATTTGTAAGCCATTTATCAGTAGTACGTAAAAAACGTTTCACCATATAGCGAAAAACAGTTGTCTCCTCTTGACCAATCAAGGTTTGAATGATCACTTCGAATAAGCTCGGGTATTAAGACGTGGTCCGGAAAATTATAGTACTTTCTAGTTGAGATACTAAGACAACTAACATTTAATACAATTGTAACAAATATAGACTCGTTCATAATTGATTAATTTGACAACAAAAACAATGATATACTCGAACAGATTGGAGAGTTGTTGAAGATTGATTCGCATAACAATATTAATGAATTGCATACAATCATGTTTTTAATATCCGCTATGACTTGTTACTTTCTGCGATAAACATACACATTTCACTTTCCAGTATTTCATTAAAAAATGTGAACACTCGAAAGCAGTTATTAACCAGTTTTAATTAAAGTGATATGTTCGCACTTCATTTAAAAGCTGTAGATTGCATCTTCAAGCATTTCAGGATCAGTGTCTGGTCAGTTCATTTTTTAAGTAAATCCTCGATTAGAAGCAAGAATGGGCAATCGACCAACGCCTGTGTAAGATATCGCAGTGCGACGTTCGAGATTTGCAATAACTCGACACAACTGTAATCAAAATTATATGTACAACACGATAAGATTGTATTACTTATACGGGCATTAATGCTAGAAACAATACCCGTATTTTGGTGTATTTGCACTTTAAATTGACAGATAAAATGAACACTTTTAAGATGAAAATAGTATGATTATCTGAGCGCGCATTTATACCCATAGTTGTTTGCCTGATAAACACAGGGACTCCGCATGAACTACATTAGCAGATATATGTGACATAACGAAACATTGACTATAATTAATATTTTTACTGTAAACAGTGTATATATTTGAAATTTAAAAAATAGCATTATTGTTTTGCGACAAATACAGATATAAACATGCAACACACGTTAAGCATTACCGTGCGTTTAATGTGTCTAATTATGTAAAAATGTCCTACTCTAATTTTTACAATAAACGCAGCATAACATTTTAGCGATATTTCTTGTTATACAAGATTACGACAGTACAAACGAACAATGTGTGCTAATAACGCTATAAACCAAATTAGTTTGTCCCTGGTACCGTTTCTTCCTTACTGTTATTCTTGTTTGTGATTATAGTTTGTCATAAATTAACTTTTTATCTTTGTAAGATCGTGAGTACCTGCTGAAATACCTATATCTTATTTCCTAAATATATATAAAAAAAAACATTGATATGATCGATAAAATAATCTTTAAATGGTACCATAAATCAAGAGTGGCTTACTTAAAAGAACTTCATAACGACTCCGTTACGCAGTGGATGAACTTGACAACATATTCACTTAAGTCCCCGGTCATAGCTATATATATATGGGCAGAATCGTAAGGAAACGTGTTTTTATTGAGGAGATCACTTAAAATCCGGTTGAGATCGGTTGAAAACAAAAAATATAGCGATTTTATTTTGGGGTCGAGTACGGTTAGGACGAAAACGACCTAATTAATATTCATGATTTGACACGTGTATTTAAACCTATACAAAAAATTTGGCGGCGAAAAGGTAGGAACAAATGCAAATACATCTGTTACAGACGGAAACTGAGTTGCAACGCTACGTTTTTGCTAAATCTATATATTTATCTTCCATATGCTAATAATGCAAATAATAGCATTTTATCCCACTTTTACAGCGAATTCGGTTGATTAAAGCCCCGTTTATTAAATTTCATCTATAATCAACGGCAAGGCTACAATCAATGGCACGAAATGACGTCATCAACTGCCGAACCGGGACTACTTTTTCCCACGCGCCTCGTCACCTGTATTTGCCAAGTGCATCAATAATAAAAACAATCTCAAATGTTTGTCAATCTTAATGACATTAAAACAAATACGAGTAGAAAAAACGTGTTTGTTGTCAGTTATTGTCACTAAACTTCTAGTATTGGGTAAATTTAACACTATGTTGCAAATAGGTTCTGATGTTGTTGCTCCCCTTTGACGGAGTCAGTTCGAGTTTCTCCCCTTTGACTATAGAACACAATCGTCTGCGAAATTGTAAACCCCTCAAAATGGCTGACGAATTTGACAAAGTCAATTTCTCATTAACTTGGGATGAATTAAATAATGAACATGAGCAACAAGCAACTGAAATGGAATTAACACTAAGCCAGTTCCAGGAACAATATGGGTTTGATCCATCTATTTTGTTCACAAATGAAATTGAATTGACCATTGAGAATGAAACCAGCCCCAGTAGTAGCGCACCATCCAGTAGCAATTTCTTCACCCCAACTTTAGATCTGCATGAAAATAAAGAGTTCTTAGATGTTAACCTCACTGATGTTGGTGATTTCATTGTCCAAAATGAAAATAAAAAGACTGTAGCGAAGACCTTGTCTGACATAAACAAATTTAAAAGGTTTCTAATGTCAAAAGCTGAATCAAAAGAAATCCACCACACAGAACCAACTCTCCTTGATGAGTATTTGGCCACTTTCCTGTTGTCCCTTAAAAAGTCAAATGGCACAGATTTTAAACCAAGCTCCCTCGGTGGCATCATTGCTAGTGTTGACAGGTACCTGAAACGACATCGCTATGGATGTTCAGTCATGACAGGGACTGGAGCCCAATTTGCACTCACAAGGGACACCTACAATGCAAAGAAAAAAGTCTTAAGAAACAGGTAAAATTGAGATGAACGGTTATAATTAAAAAAAAAATTGGCAAAATAACATATTCAACAGAAAACGTATCATTTATGACAAAATTGGGAAAAAAAGTGTAGTCTGTACGAAACTAATACCCTGTCGACATAAAGTTGCAGTTAATAAATAAAAGTCGAAAAGTCACATTAAAAGTAATACTGTAAGCCTACGAAAGATAGAATACTAAAAAATAAATTTAAATTAAAAAATATAGTCGAAAAGTTAAATGAAACAGTATAATAAATATAAATCACCAATTTAGAGTATGGAAAACCGTCCTAGGGAGGCCCATCCGCTGAGTGATACCGACATCGATCTGCTCTGAGAGAAGGGGATCCTTGGCACCGAGTCTCCGAAGGCCTTGTTAAATACAATCTGGTTGAACAACTGCCTTCATTTTGGCTTGCGAGGAACAACGGAGTAATACAATTTGCGGTAAGAAACATTTTTAACACACAAAAACACAAAATATGTATCAATTTTTCTCATTATTTTTTCACCCCATTCACAAAGTACATCCGCTTCAACTTTAATGCTGTATTTTATTATTGTTCATATCTGACATTAAATTAAGATTCTTGTATTTTGTTAGGTGGGGAGACGACCGCCTCCATGTATACTCGAATGGTTTCGAGTATCTCGAGTTGAACGAGCGGCAAACGAAAACGCGCACAGGAGAGAACATCGCTGACATAAGAAAAGTGTCTCCCAAGATGTTCGGCACTTTTGGACCAAGAAATCCCGTGTTAATTTACAAGCTGTACTCGAATATGCGTCCATCTGATTTTTCTTCAGATAAGCACCCTTTTTACCTGGCAACACGCACAATTGACACTGCATCCCAGTGGTTCTTGCGTCAACAATTGGGTGTCAACAAGCTGGGTCAGGTGCTGAAGGCCATGGCGAAAGACGCCGGCTTTCCCGAGCACAAGAGAATAACCAACCACACAGTTCGCAAATTCCTGGTCCAAAAACTTCGAAATGCAAACATTCCACCCACTGAAATCACGGCCATAACAGGGCACAAAAATGTCCAGTCCATAACCAATTATTCCACCATATATGTTGAACAGCAGCAAAAGTGTTCCAACATTCTTGCTCAGTCCAGTAAATGTAACAACCAAACAGCTTCCTCTTGTTCACCTTCATGCACTGAAACTATGGTCGACATACAGCCTACACAACCACTGTCTACCGTTGAACAAGTTGATCTTGATGTTCGTCCCACCCAGTCACTTCACCAGCAAATGTCTTTCTCTCGTTCGAACAACTTTGCCTCTCAATTCTTTGGTGCAACTTTCCACATTCAAAATTTTAATGTGAATAATTAGATTAAATCCAAGTTGTTATTGTTATTTCGTCACGAAATAACCACATATTACAACAAAGAAGCAAATGTTTTGCACCTCGTGTTCTAGTTGATAGTTTGAACATCGAAAGTGAATTGTGTGTGGTGTTAGGCTACGTTGTATACAAATGTAGTTCCTTGTATATAACAACTAAATGTTATATTAATGTTATAAAACTTTTAGATTTGCAATTCAATATGAATAAAATTGTTATAAGTAACGCACGACTCTTTGTCACAGAACGATATTCTGATTTTGTAAAATGACAATTTGATCAGCGGTTATTTTTGGAACGCGGAGTAATACACTCACCTTGGTTACACTACAGTCATTATCAAAGTACGACAAACACACATGAAAACTAATTGTGTCGAATAAATAAAAAGGTTAACTGAATAAAAAAGTGGAATAAATAGAATAATAGGTTAGTGTTGATTATAGATCAGGTTTATCATGCTCGGCACGAAAACGAAAAAGCACTCGCCAAGGCTCGTGCTTTTTGTTTTCAAAGCCTCGCATGATAAACCTGATCTATAATCAACACTAACCTATTATTCTCTATATAATTTGCATATCTCGCGACGCTGCAATGATTTTCGCCTATTGCATGTATTTATGATCATTTATATATAATTTTAACGATTCAAAACCGATTTTGACCAGGTTTTCGATGTCAACCTCGATAAAAATATATTTCAATGAATTTATGTAAAGTTTATTTCTCGCTATACGATTTATATGTAAAACAACGATCTATTCCGCGAACTGGGATTTTAACTTCCCTTATATACGTTTGGATTTTCTTCAATTTGATACAATTCAGGACAAAATGATAATATAAACATGCTTATATACCTTTTAAATGATACTTGTGGACTCTACATCATGTTAATAATGTTAAACTGTTTATTCGACGAACATGTTCACAGTTTGTAAAATGAAAAATAAATCGGCAATGCTTCGAAACAAAATGTATGCAATATATTCATACTAGAAAAGTACAACTTATAGTGCAAAAACAAATATCCGTTCCTTATTGGATAATTCCCAATCGAACGAGGTAAAATAAGAAACGGCTTCGACGATAATTTTGGAAAATACTAAAACACATCAATACTTAACTACTTATACTTAAAAAAATCTCTAATTGCGAGGGCCTTGTGTAATGGTAGCGTGTTTGCTTTTGCTACTAAACATCTCAGATGGTGCTCACATTTTATTTAACTTTTTTCCTGCTATTATAATTATTATAAACTGTTTCCAATATTATAGTTTTGTTCGTAAATTATTTAGTGACTTATTTTTTAACTTAAATCTGTGAACTAGTAAATTATTGAGTTTTCTTCCGTTTAACATAAATAAATCTAACAAACAATGCTAATATGAGCGATGTTCGACATTCGAAGCATGATCCGCAAAGATGAGCAGACAAATGATGAAAGCAATTATTAAAACTAAAGACAGAGGCTTAACAACAGGTAAAACTGTCGTCACCATCGGAAAGTGTTTATGTCGAGTGATTGATTCTCCACATTTATTATCATAAAATATTTTTTTTAAATGTAAACCGTGACTAAAACGGGATCACTGTCTTGGAACCGTGTAAGCAAAGCCTTGGGGTTCAATTAATTCTAACGACAAGCGAGCAAAGAAGTATGTACAGTAACATACATACTCAATATCATCGAATATTGCGCAAAATAGTTCGTAAAATAAAGTTGACCCATAACAAAATCAATGTACCTTATAGCAATATCCAAAACTTTAATGTTTGATGTAGTATGGTAACATTAAAGAATAAACGAGATACAAAATGCTCGTTTTTATGGGGTTTTTGTGTCATCTATTCATACAACACACAAACACTAAATTGGTGAATGAACATGTGTTGAAAATATTGTCCCGAAAAAAAGAGCAATTTGTAACTGTCAAATATTTGTTACCAGACCACATCTATCGTTTAAATGTTGGGTATTGCTATAAGAAACCTTGGTTGTTTTATGTGTTTACTTTATATTCGAAATATTGTACGCAATATTCGATGATTTTCAGGGTTTATGGGCTTTTAAAAGGTTCGAAACACAATTCGCACACAGGATTACCCTTCAAACGCAAATGCACTAAACCAGCATAACAACACGGAGGGATTATGTCGTGTTATAGAAGCGCCGAAACTCGCATATCGTCCAATTTTCAAAGCCAAACACTTTTAGTACACATTACAGATTATTATATGTATCAGGAAAAACATCTGTTGTTTAGGCCGGATTACTTCCATTGGGCATAAGTATGAATGCGGATTATATTTCTATAAAACTTAATACATTTTGTTTCCAAACACAACTCAACAGTCGACAATCGATTTGTTTTAATTTGCATCGGTTACATGGCAAAATCAACATGACCCTAGATGTAATGTTATACAGCGTAATTTAATATATAGGAAAAGCCAAGCGATGTATTACTGATAATTTATTTTCGAATGCGCCTCAATACCAACACTTATATGTCACAAGAAAGATATGAATTACTCATGTTGTTTGCGCAATTGACATTTCATTGCAATGGCATCACCATGATTTAAATCTACATCAAAGTTTCGGTAAAATAATATTTATTATAAAATGGACCTATACTTCACCTTTACATTCTTGTGTTCGTCGATTTGAACGAAAGTATATAATATGCAACATGAACAAGTCGATACACAACGGAGCAATGTACTTACACAAAACAAGTAACATTTTCCAAACATGTGCGTATTGTAGCGATTTCAAAACTTATATTACCCCACAGTCGAGTGTCGTGTGGTTTCCGTCGTCAACAGTTTTCTTCAGTTGACACCTTCTAAACCGCTTAAAATATTTTGAGGTAGCATCAGAGGTTTTATCCATATGTGATCCTTTTCAAAAAAGTTCAAATTTTTCTAATTTGCTACATATGCATGGAACCAGAGCTTAACTTGAATTGTAAGGGGTGAAACTTAAAAATTCCCCTATGAAACATCAATGCCCAGAGGTTGAACACTTTTTGTGTTACGTAGCATCAAGGACATCTTCTAAGTTTATGGACATTATGCTCCCGTTGTTAAAATTCGCCATGAAATGTGGATGGGTTGATCACACATCTTGGATATGTGATATCTGTCATCAGAAGGTCGTCATCTATAACGTTAATTTGATCATGTTGTCAAAACAAGTCACGCCCCCAAGGTTGTTATATTTAGTACATACGTAACAAGCAAAGTGATTCAACAATATTATCTAGAACATCAAAGTAAAGATATAATTTTGTTATTTATCGTCGAGATATGGCCCTCTACTACTTTGTAATAATCACAACCCTGGGGACAAACTGTGTCAAGGCAAATGGATATGTTTTAACATTTTTATATTGACTTATTTTTTAATGAAACTCCAATCCATAAAACCAAATGGCCAGCAGCTTTGTTGTCGAGTCCGCTTGTGGAAAGAACGATGTATCAATAACGATGGTCGATTTTAAAATAACTTAAGAAAATCGAAAGTGAACGAAATTGGCCACGCCGATTGGGCAACGGATGTAGATAGCAAAATAATTTAAAATATTTCTTTAAAATGACCAGATAATGCGTATTATATTTCGCATGTATCATCACACAGTGGACCTCAACTAAGTTTTATTAATCATGCGCATAGGATCTACACTGGTCAAAAATGTTGGTTACTATTTAGTATAATGCACCAACTTTAAAATTCTTATTCTCTGACTTCCAATGTTCCAGATTTGTTTGTATTTTCAATATCACATTGATTAGTAGTGTTGTACCAACTTTGTTTAATTCATTCCCCAAGGGTCAATAATTGTCCTGTACTATGGATAAGACGTTTTCCGTAAATGTTATAAGTTACCACTTTAAAAATCCTCCCTAAACCCGCAGGACTCGGATGTAAAGTAACTGTTGTGAAACACCGTATGTTTGTCTCGTTAATTATTTGTCTAAATACTATGCCTGTGCGTCAAAATTATTCTCTCACTAGGGATAAGTGGTAACTTGTTTGCCATACTGAACATAGTCAAAACTTGAAACAAATCTTCGAGCTGAAGTCTCTACAGCATCACAATTTTAATTCAAGAAACAGATTCAGAGCCATATTGGTCCTAAGCAAGTACGTTGTTGAACATATCAAGGGACTTCGGGTTTAAAGATAGTCAGTAGTGAAATAGCTCAAGATCATGTTCAAAACTAATGATAACATCGCATGCGTATAATCAATCATGGTTATTTATAAACTTTGCCGCACTGACATATTGGCACTGATTTGTAATAAGCCGTAATGAATATGCAGGGTTTTATACACGCAGGCTTGTTTCTTTTGACGGTACAATACTCAGTGTAAATAGTAAACGTTTAAATTTAATGAACAGTAACTACTTATTTAGGCTTGTATTTATTCAACCTATGTTGTGTAATATTTTCACAAAAGCGGTGTTATATTTGTTCATACAATATTTACAAATTCACTTTACTCACAATTTTGTTTTATTTCAGGTAACGAATGTGTGTAATACAAACTCGTGTTTTGGGAAAGCATGTTTAACAAATAATCTATGTGTGGATTTTCATGATCAATGTATATGCAACGTGGTATGTTTATTGTTTATTTTAAGCTGTTAACGTAGTAACAAAAAGACGATATACTGCGTTTATTCTGTATAATTTACATTACGATATTTAATGGTTATATATTGAGCTAATTTACTTTGTGCGAATAAAAAAAAGGGATCAATAATGTATATAATGATGGGATAATTACAACATTTGTTTAATATGCAGGATATCATTTGACGCAGATAAAAATCAACTGGTTTTAATGGGAACAGGTAAGTGTGTCATACATATGAATGTTTATGTTCGGCATAATCGAGCTTATGGTTTGTCTAAGTCTCGCTTTATCAACCTTAAATACCATCACGTTTTGGTAAATTGACAAAATTAAAAACAAGTTGTTTCAGATTCGCAAATTTTCGTTTAAGTTATGATATTTGTGAGGAAATAGTAATACTGAACATTTACCATGCTCTAAAATATCCATTATATGCATCTTTTGACGATTTGGAAACCTGAAAATTATAAAGCGTTGCAACGCGAAACGATTGAATAATTTGGAAAGTTCTGTTGTTGTCGTTATATTTTGTGAAACTACGAGGATTGCTTATATGGAGTAAAAAATACGTCACCCCATAGCATGAGCACGGAAGACCCAGTGGTCTAAGCGGAAGACTTTTTACCCCAGGACTCAAGGGGTCAGAGGTTTGAGCCCAGTTGAGGGTTGCTTTTGTTTTCTTTTTTAAATTGTATTCTTGTTTTTTTTTAATGAAGATTTTAAGGTCCAATGTTTAAATTATCAATATAAAGCATTTAATGACAAACTTCAATACATGCAAAAACCTGTGAAAAGGTCCATTTAATAAATTAATACGTGCTTATCACTAACCTTTGTACCTAACCAATGTTTTTTGTATATATGCTTTCTTTATTACGGCTTTGTCAGGGTTACACATTGAATTCAACAACTGGGGACTGCGACGATTTGGACGAATGCGCCAACCATTACCATGATCCTTGCGGACACAGAGGAAGCTGTACTAATTCTGTCGGCAGTTACTTGTACGTATACACAGGATTGCTCTGTTACTGCACTGCGCGTGTTTTTGTTGTTTTTTGTTGTTGTTGTTTTCGCCTCAAACCACTTTTTATGCACTTAGAACTATTGTTATCGCGTCAAGTTAACCTTTACTACAAATAGGTTTCCCTTAATAACTAAGTAACAAACTATTGTAAGATAATTGAATTTGTTGAACATTTACGTATTGCTAGTATGTTTTCTTGAGCAGTTTTATTTTTTAAATATAGAAACATTTTAAAGTGTGTATTGTTTCTGACAGGCTTAGTATATTAATAGTATTGAGATTGCACGCATTGTGTCTTCAGTTGCAACTGTCTCTATGGTTGGACAAATGATACGCACTGCATCAAGAAAGTACACGACTGTCCTCTATGTATGCCAGGGTATGAAGGATCGAGATGTGGTTACACAGTCTGTGAACACGGGTTCGCTGAACCAGTAGGCATGAATGATTTGTCGTATGTATCATATCCTGAACGAATATTTATAAAACGGTTAACATAAAATGACTAAAAACATAAACATTTATTGGGTACATAATCGGGCAAAAAATGTGTTTGTTAGTGTTTATTCTATTAGCAGTATTTCCTTATAATAAACGAAACAAACATAATTTGCAATACAAAGCGCTACAGTTGCTAGAGTATTCTTGGCAGTTCTTATGATGCTTGTCAGATCATTATCGAAAATGTTGTTACTTATTAGTGTTAAGCGGCAAACGAACAACTAGCTTTCGATTTTTATGAACACAATAAAAACAATACGTTTTAATTGCAATGATAAACTTAAAAACAATTTGAAAACAATGCCAACTATATGCATATATTACACTTAATCCAATGCCAATAGTGTCATAGATTGGCCTACGTTTAAGACGTTGTTCCTTCCGTTCCTTTATTTCAGATTGTGCAAGTCTAGTATCAATTAAACATGCATTGGTTATGTTCCCTTCCTAAAATTGCAATACGAAGAAATGCGATGCTAGGTCTATGACGATGCAACTCATATAAATGCAGTCAACCTCGTTAAACATAATTTCGGTAATTAAATTTCATCAAAAGTCCAGCACCTGAACAAACCAATTAAAATGCTCTTCTTTCAACGCAATCGCCATGAAAATGCACAAAAATGCAGAAACACTTAATATATTCCCTTCCATTGTTTTGAACAAAGATGCGTCTGTAATCCTGGATGGCAGAAACGGGATGGTCCGAAAAGCCCTTGCAATATAGATGTCAACGAGTGCCTGCTATCTGATGTGTGCGATAAGACCCAAATGTGCATAAATACCAATGGTAACATGTTTGTTTGTGTTGTTGTTGTTGTTGTTGTTGTTGTTGTTGTTGATTCATTTCCGGAAAGCATGTGTGGATTGCTAATATCATTTACTTATTAAATTAATTTTCACTACAAAATGATATCACACTTTTAAAAACGTTATCAGATACTTTTATACCCTTATTTGCATATGCTTTTCATTACACTGACACGAAACAAAGCAATAATTATGTTCATTCAGTGAGATCATAAATTCTGCTGACAAAGTGTATTCATGTCGATACGTTGTAAATGTGAACGATTCTTATGTTTTAAATGTTAGCAGCTGACTATCTTTAGGAAGCTATATGTGTCAGTCCCACCCCTCATGGACTGAAAATAACAGTGACACCGACAATAAGGATATTGTGGGTGGGTTTTGAATTGCCTTTGGTTTAAGATAATAAATTTACAAAACTAATATTTTTTTGATAAGCGTTTGTAGAGAATAATTTTTACCATAATAAAAAACTCGATTTTATACGTATCTAGCATACTTGAAAAAATACAAATAATTATTAATTAAAAAATATATTTGTTTATTTGGACAACTTTTTAGTTATTGACGTTGTATTAAACGCTAAACACCGTTTTACCTGAAGTACATGTTCATTTTATAGCAGTGTTACCGGACCGAATACTCTTGTACATTCTGTTTGGCCTGCTGTGCCTCATGCTGTTGATTATCATCCTGCTATCGCACAAATTGTGTCATCGTACGAGGTGATTATGCATAGACAACAATATTGCTTTTCTTATGTATTAAAAATGTATATGCATACATAAGAGGCGTTTTAAAGTTGAATAATAATGAGTTCACATGTTTTTATTATTTTTCTCACAGAGAGAGATCTAAGAGGCGTAATGTTAAGGCCCCCGAACAGTTGCGGACTATTTTCGGGTGCGTTCAATACTTTATTTGATATAACATGATGTCGTATGCAAAGATAAACGTTCAGCTTTAATTGAATGTTCACATGAATTTATGTGTAAAATAATATCACTGTTTTTATTTGCCACGAAAAACAAACGGTTCTATAAACGGGTCATGAATAGAAAATATTTATACATTAAATATGAAATTAAAATATCTTAAAGTGCCGAATACGGATTTTTGTTTTTGAAATTGTTTATATTAATGCTGTTTAACTTATAAATGACATAATAATAGGTATCTTCAATGTCTTCAATTTCAGTCTTCAAAGGCTGTAAGTAGGAGAGCTTTTTGTTATGTGGATGAAATATATTCAAGATATTTCTTTAACAAAGTTTGTAAGACAAATGTACGGGGATACGTCGATAACCATGGAAACTATAATAGTATTGCTTTAATAAATTTTCGTTACTTACGACACGAGTACACTAAAAGTATGCTATGTATGTAACATTTGACTCTCGCTGCAAGTGTAAGCGTTCATGTTTTCAGTTTCTGTCTTCATATTTTGATTTATAAATTTAATTTGATTTGTGATTAATTTGGGGGTATTTATGAGGGCCGAGTAGCCCTAAAACGGTTTGAACCCCGATGGATCATCTTAAGGCGATTATCTCGGTGAATCGTAATTTGAAGTTGGGATTCTGTTAGATAAGAAATGTGTATGAGCAAGCATTGAGCAAGAATTTTTCTCCTAATGTATTGTCTTGTGTTTCTTTGTTATTTATATTCAAACATATCTGAATTATGTATTGTGGTTTTCTTTACAGTTCAAAAAACCGGATTTCGTCAATATAAACCAAGGATATTTGAAACACAGCTACTTCAACAATACCATCTAAATATTGCCTTGATTGTAGTTAACATGTACGGGTATGATAATCTTCTGACACGGCCTGATATCTAGCTTATGAAAGAAAGTACTTGTAATTCATATTGACTGTTTCATTCGCATATCTGTGCGTTCATATCGTATTGTCATAAAATCTAGGCATTAAAATACGATTCGTAATACTGTTGTTATCTTAAGACGCGTTGTATAATTGATTTATTTTATCATTTGTAATCTATGTATTTTTGTCACAAAACAAAATGGTTGTAGTTGTTTTTGTCTATTCAATGATGTCTCGAGTTTTCTCATAAATGTCGTTATTAATCTACATTTGCCATTTGTATTTGCCGTTCTTGACTATCTTCGATATGTTTATCTCAAACGTTTAATACTAGTCGAATGCTCTTGAAAGAAATACTTTGTTTAGCTGATTACAATAAGCCATGTGTAAACAATATTTCATTAATACGCATTTGTTGTTTAAATATGAAATTGTTCAATAATTTAGCCGAAAAGCATGTGATATAAATAAGACACCTGAATCAATTAGATTATCTAAAATCCATAACGAAATTAATTTTGTGAGATTAACTTTCACTCTTTATATCCATATATTGCACTAGGCCATATTTCGGACACAAAGTACACTATACGATGTTCATAGATTCCGCGATGTATCAATGTAATAGTGATTTTAGATGACAAGGGTATTGTTAACCATGCTGTTATTGTCAATACGTCGATTGTTGATTTTGTCTTAATATTATCCGCATTCAACAAATTATAAATTAATGCCAACAGACGATTATGAACGATAACGTTTTGCATCAACGAGTTTATGTCGCTGTCGCATTTGATTCGGTTCGTACCATTATACTTACTGCTAAATAGTGTATGCTCATATTCTATATTTAACATAAAACATGTACATAAAATATTCTCATTGGTTCACATTGTTTTGTTTAACAAGATTTTCTTATGAGGGCGTGCGTGCTTTTTGTGTGCAAGGTAAGCATAAGCAATTATAAATTTCTCATAATATATTCATGAACCGAATATATTATCCTAAGATTATCATAAGCTCAGGGCTCAAGTTAGTTTCAATAGATTTATTTAAGTCGTGATATGACGAAAATAATGTTGAACATGGTGAAAAATTAAAACAAAAAGCATGCATTATTTTTGTTGTCTAACGTGTTGTGGACAAAAACGAAACTAGTGAATTATATGTTATGGCATATAAAGTATTACAGGGCAGCCAACATAATCGATCATATGGTTGCATTTAGAATTGAAATAATATGTTTGGTATTAATACATTTCAATTACGCTTTATTTTAATTACAAAAATCAATACTTCAACTACATCCAGTATTTATCATTTACATACATGGAATAGGAATACAATTATTGAATCCCTGATAGGTTTAAATCAATAAGTTGTCTTAACAATCGTTGTTGAAATAAATAGGGGAATACATTGCCCTATTATAGAAGATGACAAAGATGATCGGTATATTGGTTGCATGAAAACATAATATATTGCACGCTTCATAAGTATAGCACAAAGGGTATAGATGCCACGCGAATGACGATATAATTTCAACTTAAATCGATACTTCTATTTCCTTACATTTTTATATGATTAACTTATTTATTCAAGGGTTACCAAGTTGGTTACAAAATACAGAAGCGTATATGCTGATATAATCTGTAATACTAGTTATTTTCTATTATTATTTTGCTTATCTAGTTATACTCGGCAACAGTGTTCCTACTCTCAAACGTGTTTGATTGCAACTGACAGTCTTATCTGATTGATAGACTTGTGCAACTCTAATCTAGAGCATTGTTATTTCTATTTATATCAAGTGTCTATAAGGCCAAATATAAACAATAACAATATCGACAGGATTCTGTTTTTAAAATAATGAGAAAAAAGATCCAACATATGTTAGTTATAGAGTGTAACTTAAAAAAGGTCTAATTATTTATGTTTACAGAATTGCATGAGTTGGTATCGAAAGAGAATGCAACGGTTATCGGTCTACATTTAAACAAGGGGCATAAAGATATACAGTGTTCACATTGGTATATATGTCTATGAAAGCGGATCAAAAGTCTTATCACCGAAATAAGATAAATTGTGCCTACTTATGCCGCGGATTTTTTTCGCTTTTTTTAGCTGCATCACAAGCACGCTTAAATTAAGAAAAAGAAAATTTTAGCATTTTGAGAACAGGTTATCAAGGTGTTTTTGATATTTGGTGTGAGCCTTATTATCCCGTCCTCTATGCATACTAATTATTAACTACGCCAAATATTGTTTAATACTTATTGTTTTAAGCTAATTCTGGTTTCGTCTAAGCGAATGCGATTACATTTAGCAAGCGATGTTAAGATTTACCACGCGCTGACTTTGATTTTCTGCGAGATAAAGGAATGTACTAGTATTACAATTAAAGAGAGATCACGATTGCGCAGATGGAAATATCCAACAATGCGTAATTTCGATCAAATATACTAGTGCAAATAATGCAGTAAAATATCACATGATAAGTATGAAAACACAGTTTCTTAATATAAAAACTATGGGTCGGATAAAGTGCCGAATCATGTATGGGGGCGCAATAAAATGTATGAATTTCGTGACATTTTTGCATTTACATAACCTTTCTATACTATATCAAAAGTTTCACATTAATTACTATTTTTAAAACACAAAACGTAGAGCACAGTCCCTACACTTTTCAAATGAGACGATTTAGAATTAGAATTAATTATTTAAGGTTTAAAGGATCGAAATTTGCTTTCATTGAATGTAAACGGACCTCAAATTTTTAATTAAACACCTACGCCGACAAAAGCTGAAAGTTTGCTTTCTTGAAGTTTATGGGGAAAATTGCAATCTATTCTGGTGCATGATTCTCCCACTGCGAACACAACTTCAGAAAATCTAGATCAAATGTTATCATAGTTGTTATGGTCAGCGATGCCTGATGAGCCTCGCCTAGTGCCCGGCTTAGCGAAATTATGATGGCGGTATTCTGTATGCTTGTATTTATGTTAGTGGCTCTATGAAAGCGGTAGTGAATAAACGTAAACATAAATCAACCCATATAAGGTCTCGTGTATCAACCATCCCTGTAAGGGTCTTAACACTAACAATCATACAAAAAGCAACATAACAATAGTCAGCTTTGCCAAAAATTAGAATCTCATAAACAGGTTTGGTTACGGACGTAATTCAACTTGTTTAAATTACCCGATTCCTTGGTAGTGAAATCTCGATTTGGAATCATTACAGTAAAAAACAAATTGACAATTTGGTTAGACTTTACTTTGGTATTCATGAAAAACGCTTTAATTCTCATTTAATAAAATATGCATAGAAAAACGGAATACGCGTGTGCAGTGTTGTATCTATTTATCCGATATTCGAGCACGCAGATGGTAACACTACTTTGATGAAAGATGTGTATGTACTAACTTGAGAAGTGCTGTTTTGCTATAGAAGATACACAAACGCCATAAATCACAGACTTATGGAAACAGTTGGTTTTATGTTCAATGCATTTATATATTTTAATTAATTATTAAGTTACAATATATCATATATCGCAGTCTATCAGTAAAATGCACGTTTATAAATGGACAGTGCTCAGTGAAAAAGGAGTTTAATGCATGTGCGTAAATTGTCATCCATGATTATCCTGTGCAGTTCGCACAGGCTAATCAGGGACGACACTTAGAAGAGACTTTCTTAAAACGAACAACATTTGAAAAGCGGAAAGCGTCGGCCATGATAAGCCTGTGCGGACTGCACAGGCAAAATCCGGGACGAAACTTTACGCACATGCGTTAAACACCCTTTTCACAGAGCATGGCCCAAATGCATGTATTACTAACATAGCGTTTAAACTTTTCTGGTAATTTTTCAAAACAGGGTGGTGCGGTTCAAGCGCGTTTTATTTCATGGGTTCAATCCTTACGTAATCCCAGCCTTTTACTTGTTTAATCAAATAATTTTTCTGTACTTTTATAATGGTTTTAGACTATTCCAAATATAAGAAATCTGTAAGTACACACATGAAACTGCATTAAAGATAAGAACAACTGGAACCAAGTCCCTTTAAGTCGACGGCTTAGGTATTATATATTTTATGTGTACGTAAGAAAACTATATTTTTGTTTTGTATTCGAACTGAACCCCTGTGGGGCCGTATCTGACCGCCAAGTAGTGTTAAAGATAAAAAATGATGTGATGAACGCTAACTTTATCTTTACAACCAACGTTGTTAAACAGTTAAACAAAATTTTCACGATACAGTGATAAAATACTCGATAAAGTTATATTGAAACGATTATACTTGATATGAGTTTCCGTAGTGTTATGAAGATCCATTTGTCGATATGATACATTCATCTTTTCAGGTAAGTCATTTTGCTGCTTGACTTTGCGCATGCACTACATTAAAATGACGAAATGCGACAGCTGTTTTACTCTCAGATTGATTCTTTTTGTTTTAATTATCTCTTCAAACATATTGTTTGAATAATTAGTGGTGTTTTAATGAAAAAAAACACCACTAAGATGGTGATGTGGCTTATGTAAAAGCATTTTGTTAATGAGATAACTAAGCGGTTCTGCAGGACATACTTTCCTATAACCGCTAGTATTTTATCTAAGACGAATCTTGCAGAAAAGCATCCAACAAAACAAAAGTAAACAGATCGCTGTCCTGGACAACTCCATGCAGAGCATTGGGGTAAAGGCGGTACAAATACATGCCGAACTCATACTTAATCGTGATAAATCCCGAAATTAATTACATAGTATAAATTGTATTTGTGAACCTTATTATATCCGATATAACAACAGTTGCTTGCACCGAAGAACTAGTCTTCATCGATTTAAAAACAATCGCTCGGGCATAAAATAACCATTCTTTCCATATAATGGTTTTAATGGGATGTTTTAACTTTGCAAATTAGTTTCTACATAAGCGGGATTATAACTAAAACCTGTTCTTTAAGGTTTAGTTTGATATTGTATGCCTTAATTATGAAAGGAAATAAAAAGAGAACTTAAAAAAAAATTGATTGTGGAACTAACACACGAACACATTATGTAGGTAGGGTTTGTAAGAACGTCGGGATCATATTTGTTGTGATTACAGTTGTAGTTTTTTACAGCTAAAAGGCTGTATTATGCAAAACTTAACTTCGGGGTTGTGGAATTGTTTAATTATAATTCCAAATATCGCTTGGTGACCTATACAAGTTGTTGTTTTATAATAAGAACACACCGAGCAAAACAATTAAGTAGTTGAACAAAATATACTTTGGAACCTGTTATTAAATCGTCAATATGTTGTTGCAATAGTAATCTTTTTATCGGTTATGTCTTTCATAGAGAACTAATCTATACAAATACCTCGATTTCTAAACAAAACAACTAAGGAACTAATTTAATTGTCGATTTTTGTTTTCAGCGTATGACAAAATATTATAATGCGGTTTTTTGTTTTCTTATTGAATGATAATACACCTTTTTTACTGATGCTTCGTTTGAAAAAGAAACAAGCATATATATATATATATGGCCTTAATTCGGATTAATAGATTCATAAAGAGGCAAAAATTTCGTAAAAGTTTCTTTATCGCACTGAAGGATCACAGTGTAATTCCTGGTTGCGACATGATTTTGTTTTGATAAAATCACAACGGATCGTGATCGACATAACGAATCGTGTCACATACCGATCTAACTGATCGAGATCGTTTTCATGAATGTGTTAACTCTTGTCTTCATAACCAAGAACTCTGCGGACTGTATTGATGTTAGTCAAAATTTTCTTTGCAGTGTATTTTGTTTTTCATTTTAGTGAATATTTTGATATACAATATTGTTTTGATTGTCTAATCCGGTATAAAAGTCAAACGGCATTCTCGCATCGAACCCAAATTTGTCCTTCAATTGTTTAAAGGAGATTTTATCGACTTTCTGTGTATTTTTTTTAATTTGACATTTGAGACTTGACGTTTTCACAGCCGTCATCTTCGGATATTAATTATAAAATAGGAAAATTAATGTAGTCAGAATTATTTTATCTTTAGCTGATAAAATCAGAAAGCCATTTTGTGCAGAAGTACACATACTAATTAATGTTAATAAAATCAATAAAATGCATGGACCAAATCGAGATTTGTATAAGCATTGATATATGTAACTAAATGGCCCATATGTGTGAGATTTTGTTTGTAATATGTTTTTCATCATAATGTGTTCAAGTAAATGTTGACTTTATTCCAGAAGTTAATATACTTTTTTAGCAAAATAACTGCATATTGTTGGCTGTTGTTGTTTTTATTGTGTTTTTAATGATTACTCATGTAACCGATAACGGACCATCAGTGTTCTAAGATTACTAAGTTTGCCCGAACATCAGTCAACTATTTAGTATCATCTGATTGAACATAAATCTTGTAATGTATTCCGTTTCTTTACGTTTAATCTCGGATAAAAACTTGTGCAACTTATGTGTCCCATAATACTGTTAGAATGCTAAAATATTACACTGTTCCATTGTCATTGTTTGACAATTGTATTGATGCTATCAGTTGGAGGTTAACACATAGATGTTATGTGAAGAATTCAGAAGAATTTCACAAATATATAACGAAAAACAAGTGTTTTATTTTTTGGGCTAAACATGTTAAATTTTAAAATTGACTGTGTCTTTTCGCATATTAAGTTGTTTTCTTAATACGTTACAACATGAGAAATACTTATGGACAATCTTGAAACAATACCTTTTTGGGGATACCTATCATGGACAAGCTCTTTTAAAGATAAAATAGAGATAATTATAAAACTACCTGAATAGTCGAGGTTTCTGACGTGAACATTGATAAATATTGAAGCAAGTGTTTAGAGTTGTTTAATTGTGTCCACAACTTTGAATCGGTCTTATCGTGTGACCTTTTGAAACAATGCAAATCTTTCGATTGTAATAAAGTATAAACGATTAGAAAAACATAAGAGCCGTTAAGCTTGCATTTGAATTCAAATAGACGCAAATCGTTTCAATAATCATGGGAGAAATGTGTGTGCATATGGTGACTGCAGGATTTGTGTTTGTGCTTCTGACATTCTATGCTAATGTTATCACTTTTATTACCATTATTATATTAAATTACAAAATATGGTAGCATCACTTTTATTGAGTTAAAGATAATGTATAGGATGTCAACATTTTATTTTCTCCGTATCAATCATAATCTAATAAACGAATGTGAATGAGAATTGTTAAATACAAATAAATAAAAACTTTTGTATGAACTTCATGAGTTGAAATTAATTATATTCCTTGCAACCGCGTTTACGCCGAATCCGACCAGCTTACTCGTTTTTGAGGCGGAACAAAAATGCTGTTAAAATAGAACACCTCTAGTAGTGGTTTCCTTAAAGTGTTTTTTCTGGAATGAAAGAATTTTCGTAGAAAAGTAATCGAAATCGTATTAAACTCTAGTAAAGTTGATTTTACTCGCTCCACTTTATCTGAACTTATATTCGTTTTTTATTCATCAAAATGTATATGCATTGGGAAAAATCCTATATGCTCAATACATTGAATTGAACCAAATTATATTATTAATTCTTATTTTAAAGGCAATATCTGCTTCGAAAAAGTAATCTACTGCATTAGATTATTTTAATGAAATTGTTTAATAGAAATGAGAAGTTCGCCTCATATAATGTGAATAATAACCAAGATTGTGTTATACAGACTCAAACACATTGAGCAAAAAAGAGCAACTATATTTAGTTTCAAACCTACGCCGACGACCGTAATGTGACATATTCTTTAAAACAAAGTCCTTTTCTATGTTCATTACGATTTAGTTCTATTTATTTAATTTCAACAGAAGGTTTTTCATTGTTCGTCAAATATTCTAAACTATAAATTAAATGTAATGGCCTATTGGCCCCATGACAATAACACAATTGTGTGACCTTAATGTCCGGCCGTGTTCGTGAATCCCCTTCTCTACTGAAGAACACTGTATTATTATAGAACGCCCAATGCTGACGTGTACAATCTTGTACAAAACCACATGCCCAAAGGTAGCGATGCGATAGACAAAGAAGGAAGGATGATGATGATGATGATGATGATGATGATGATGATGATGATGATGATGATGATGATGATGATGATGATGATGATGATGATGATGATGATGATGACGATGACGACGATGATGATGATGATGATGATGATGATGATGATGATGATGATGATGATGATGATGATGATGATGATGATGATGATGATGATGATGATGATGATGATGATGATGATGATGATGATGATGGATGATGGACATGATGATGGTTATGATGATGATGATGATGATGATGATGATGATGATGATGATGATGATGATGATGATGATGATGATGATGATGATGATGATGATGATGATGATGATGATGATGATGATGATGATGATGATGATGATGATGATGATGCTGCTGATGATGATTGATGATGATGATGATGATGATGATGATGCTGATGATGATGATGATGATGATGATGATGATGGACATGATGATGGTTATGATGATGGTGATGATGATGAAAATAGACATGATCTAAACATTAAACATGGAGAATGTTTTTACCATGTGACCACAATTAGACCAATGTAAAACATGGTTACTCGTGGTACAAATGAGCGGAGTCAAAGTCGTAGCAAGCATTATAGCAATTAAGGACAAGCTTGACAAATATTTTGGCATCGCGCAGTAGTAAGATTCAGCTTTCGTAAAAGCTTGTCACACAAAAAATAGTTAACTTGATGATTTGACAAATACATTTAAATAAAATACTTAGAAAAAAAGAAAATAATAACTCGTGAAAATACTCCGTCATTAAAGTTCGACGTGCAAACGGTCACATTTGCAAAATTCATTATGTACGTTTGTCTGACGTAGTGGAGGCGGAGGATATTCCAGAATTGCATACACGTTCATTTACAGGCTTTGTCTATAGGGTAATTTAAAAGAATTAGTTTCTTTCAGGTTGCAAGCACGGAACCTTGCGCTGGTTTGCCTTGCTATAGTTATGGAACATGCTATGATACCGCGGACGGAAATTGTGTGTGCAAATATGCGGTGCGTTAAGGTGTTTTTTTTCCGATCGTATGTTTTCGACTCTGATTAATTGACCATAATAGATGATACATTTTACTTCAAATTAATTCATAATTTATATCGCACAAATATATGACATTTCTATGTGATACAATTTAGTATGGTAGTACTTAACGAAAAATGTATATTTTCTGTGTTTTCTATATTTCTCTTTTTGTTGTGCATCTTGGCTATTTCACAAGAATATAATATTGCAATATGATTTATTGTATTCTATAGCTTCATAAGGGACCTAACTGTTCAGACATCGACGAGTGTAAATATAGTCACAAAGACAAATGCGGTCACAGAGGAATTTGTAACAACACTGAAGGTGGTTTTCAGTAAGTAAAAATTTATCATGTGTCTGCAGTTATCTTCATTGTATAATAGTAAATTTTATTAATACCTTGAACATAGCAAAAATCTCTTCTGGAACCACAATGATTGATTTTCACGCGAAGTAATATAATTCACAATCGAGAGTATTTTTTCCTTAAGCAATAATAAAATTATTTTCAAGTTAATTTTTTAAACAACGCTGTGTGTTCGTCTATTACAAAAACAAGTATGAAACATTCTTCGCGGATCTCGTGCGCACGAAATACCAATTTGACCAATCAGATAAATGATGAGTTCATATCGCCATCCTAAAAATAGAAGCTCGCACAGCATGAACTTTTGTCATGAAAATTAAACATTTTAATCCTATTAAAATTAGCCTATTATTTAAAGAAATGGCTACGTACATTTTCCTTTTGAATGATTTGTGAGATGATTATTTATTCCGTTTCCTTTTTTTCACAAAAGAGTATGTAGACTGTAGAGTATGTACATGTATGAAAGAATATAGTCAACAAAAACATTATTATAAATATATTTCTTGATTGTTATTTACAATGCATGTCTTTTCACAATAAATGTATCATAAATTACATTCAAATGATATCTTATAAGCTGCGGCATATGTATAGATACTAGTCTTGGTGTGATTAAGAGGAATAGCACAATTTCCTCACAGCGGCAGTTTAACATGTTTAAGGCGATATTTTATTCAGTTTTGCTTTAAAAGTTTGGGTCAATGTGTGTTAATTATATATGTTTCCATAGATGTATTTGTTATACTGGTTGGACGGGAGTCCTGTGTGAAAACAAAACAGGGAACAATGCATCATGCATGGACGGATATTATGGGGACAATTGTGAGAAAACTATAAGCTGCGACCATGGATACAAGAAAAGAATCGAAAATAATACAGAAAGGTATATTAACCAAAAGGTTGTCCCAAAAATAATCAAAATAGTGAAATAATAACCAACTAATTGGAGGATAAAATAAGATTTTAAATGATGTTGTAAATGGATACGAGTTTAACCGCGTATCGGCAGATCAGCGCTTGTTTTCGATATGAGCATACCTGCATTCATGACATGAGTTTTGGACCATGTTATGAATCGTTTTAACTTAAGTATTTAACTTTCTAGATGCGTCTGTGACCCAGGCTGGAATCAGACAAACTATTATTCCCCATGTAATATGGATATTATGAATGCAATTTAAACAACCCGTGTTCAAATGGCGGTACTTGTATAAATACAAATGGTAAGTTTGCATTATATTTTTCTCGAGAAAAATGTTTCAACTTTTCCATCAAATAAGTTTTCCATTTGAATTGACCCAATATTGCCAACGTGCTTCTTACTAAGAAGTGTTATTTCGCGTCTTAAAACATAAAATATACGTTCTTATTTATTTATTGAAACAAGTATTTTCAAAATCGCCATTTAACCAAACTGTAAATAGGTCCCTTTAAAATACTTATTTATTGTAATAAACGCTTCGTTATCCGTTTTTCATGTACGATCTTGGTAAACTAAGGAATAAACGTGAGTCAGTTACTGGATGTATGGTTTATAGTGAACAAGTACCGCGCAATGTTTAGTTACAATATATCATTCAACGAAAAATATTTATATTCCGTATCATATCAAAAATTATTATTGTACAGAATTGCAATGTAGACGTTTAGATATTTAATACTTCTGTGTTAAACACAATTTACATGAAGCTATAATTGCGCCTGTGTCCAACCATGGGGTGATGATAATTGCTCAACAGAGGATACGACCACGACTTTTTCAACAAGCATTATGACAAACACGGCTATGTCGGAAACGACTGCAATTCATAGAAACATATCGAAGTCGGAAACGAAAGTAACTGAAAGAAGCACGTCAACTTCGGAAACAGCAATTGATAGCACGTCGATTTCGAGCACGACAGTAATTCACACAAAAACGTCGATGGTCCGAACGTGTTATTTACTAGCGATCGGATTGGTGAAGTGAATCCACAGAGATCGAAAGGTACTTTTCGTGTGACGTATATTGTCGATCAATATTCTGTTAAAATATGCATATATTCAATTTTCTTTCACAATGGGTATCATATTTGATAGAATATGACTCACCATACAAGATTTGTGTGGTAAAGTTTTAACGTTACAGAAAAATTTGTAGAGAAAACAATACCGTTTTAAGTGGTGACTAAATATAAACGCAACGTTTTATAATTGTTATTTCAGATTCAACGATTACTAAGTGACACATTATCAATTATTAGAGTCTGGTTCATTTTTGAGCTATTTTCTAAATATAGCAGAGATTTCAAGATTTGAATAGACATATTATATTATTATATTATATAATATTATATTATTATTATAGAACATTATACATATTACCTGTCATTATTTTGCATATACTTCAGACACAGGGGCTGGACTTGCTGCTGGTTTGTCTGTGGGTGGAGTCGTTATTATTGCCGCTTTGGTCGTCCTCCTGGTACTGAAATTTAAATACAAATACACTGCATCTGACATACTATTTTGCAAGTTTCAACGGTAAGTATGGCCGTACTTTTTTACATTTATCACATACTATATACTTGTTAATATGTAATTCAATAATAACGAATACTTATATGCTAAACATTGTTAAGTAAATACATGTGCGTGTTTATTGATCGAGGCGTTTTTAAGCTGACAAATCGCATAACCGTATTTCGGCAAAATGGCTTCGTCGACATTTAATGATGGTATGTCTTAACAACTTTCCGTGTTTATGTTTTCTTGAAAAAATATAGTATGCACTCGTTGTCATTACATAAATTTAAACAAGTCAGTTTGAGGTCAACTTATAACATATAGTTTATAATTAAAACTCGTTTCAGATCCTCTATCTGTTGTCTAATATGCGGATATAAAAATTATAATTGAATGCCCAGTTTTATCCTGTGAAAGTTATAGTTTTGTTATACCGGTACGTACGTCCAATTTCTACTATTTGCAGCGTTAACTAAATATTTAAATAGAGTCATATACGTATGCATATGTTTGGGATAGACGGATTCTATACAAAAAAACTAATGGAAATATTTATAGAGCAATCGAAATAAAAACAAGGGACAAAATTTTCAAAAAAAAACAGGTTTTCAATTTGAAAAAAAAGTCTGATAAAGGGAGACAACTCAAACTAAACTGATTGTTTATCATAAACCCCCTTTGTTTCAAAATAAATATATATTTAAGTCGTGGCGACCTTGACCTTGGAGATATTGACGTAATTCTTTCGTGCGACACACCGTCCCATGATGGTGAACAAATGTGCCAAATGATTTTTAAATTTCACAATGAATGACACAGTTATGGCCCGGACAAGCTCTTTTATGGCCATTTTAACCTTTGAACTCAAAGTGTGACCTAGACTTTGGATATATCGACGTAATTCTTTCGTGCGACACATCGTTTAATGATGTTGAACAATTGTGCCAATTGATTTTAAAATCTCACCATGAACGGCAAAGTTATGGCCCAAACAAGCTTGTTCCGCCCGCCCGCCAGCCCGACCGCCCGCCCATCCGCCCGCCCGTACACCCGCCCGACCGCCCACCCGCCCGCCCGCCCGCCCACCCTCCCACCCGCCCGCCCGCCCGCCCGCTCGCCCGCCGATATTCGCCAATCTAATAACCCGTTTTTTCCTTCGGAAAACGTGGTTAACAATTAAGCGATAACCTTCATTGATGTTTTAAAATTGTTGAAAAGCCAAATTTGATCGATATGCTTTATATATTTAAAAATACCTTCGGCAAAGTGTGTCATTTTTCTTGTTCTTTGTTTCAATGTTTGCTCGGCAGTGTAAACAAGCATAAGTTGTTACATGTCATTTGCAATATATTTTCTAAAGCTTGAATTTAAATTATAGTGTGTGCATATTTTATCTAATAATGTTTTACCTATGATAAGAGAAATGGTAATGATGTATCGCGAAGCGTTAATAGATGCATGTTCAATGAATACAGGTAAGTGGGTAATCCACACACTTTGAAGTCGCAGAAGTTCATATTGTTCAAAGTTATGTACTTGGTTACTTATTAATATAAATGTTATCAGTTCTGTCAAAATGATTGCTTCTTAACCGTCTGTCGAATTCAACAGAAATGAGATTGCGGACACACAAATAAAGAAGAGTGCTACTCCAGCAGCCCCAAGAGACGTGGAAGATGCCACGGTCAACGAGCATGCTCAGATTAACACTGAACAATAAAGTGACATGGCAACAGAATGCAACAATTTTCCATGTTGATGATTTGACTCGTTCTTTACACTATTATCGTATGGACTATTTTAAATGCCACGTCGTATTTCTTAAAGAGAATGCATGTCGTGTTGTTTTTAATTGTTTTCTACTATTTCGTTCTTTGATTGATGGACGACGATTAGTTGACAATCGCAAAATGCCAAACCTATTGCGCCTAAGTGTCGATGTTCACTGATTTTTATACGTAAAGTATTATTCAAAGTTCCATGTATCATTATGACGTTGTCATCGTGTGTGTATGGTTTTTTAAAATATAGTGAATTAGGTATACTTTATGTTCTAATGGGTATGACTAAAATTATTAAATATATGTTCTTT
Source organism: Dreissena polymorpha (assembly GCF_020536995.1). Lineage (NCBI taxonomy): Eukaryota > Metazoa > Mollusca > Bivalvia > Myida > Dreissenidae > Dreissena > Dreissena polymorpha. The sequence continues at coordinate 25,423,134 of NC_068362.1, forward strand.
TTGCTATACATTTCCATTTTGAAAAGTTTATATGTGTGCTTTATTCCCAACAAGTAGTGAATAAATAGTAAATGCTTTGATGTGAATTCATATACCAAATAATGCCCGTTATATTGGGACATGTTGTGCTTTATCAATTTTGACTTTAACATTTTAGATATTGGAAATTTTTTGAATGGTTATTTTATTTTACAATATTTATTCTATTAATTCATTATAATATTATCTACTAACGAAATGTATGTGATACGTTATTGAGATATGGGAACAAGGCTCACAACGATAGGACAAACATACGCACATTTGTAATTTTGTTCGTTGTTCGGATTGCTTCGCTTCCATTATTATCACTGTCTGTGTATTTTAATTAATGCGTATCCTTTTCATATAAACGGTTATGTGATAAAAGAATATCTTCCTTGCTAACGACAAATAATGCAGTGTGTTTGATTACTATATACACGATTATATACTGTATTCATTATTTAAACAACTAACACATCGAAAATTGACACCCATTTACACGAATTTACACGAATAACGGACATAGAATGAAAGTCCATTATTGATTACTCAAATGCAGTTACATTTCACTAACACATGATGATTTTAACACGACGAGTGCAACGGTCGAGTTATAAGTGCTGTTACGTGTATAGTCTTCATGATATTTAAGTTCACTGAATCCTTACTTCAACACCATGTTAAAGTCCGCTGATATCGTAAAGAGTACACTAATAATAAAACTAAGGTCACTGTCAAGGTCAAGCTAAAACCGAGTCCCAAACAAGTAGTCATGTATCGGTGTGATAATGACTCTCTTGCGTTGAAGCTCCACTTCAAGCGGGTGTTATTTAAGATAGCTGAAAACTGTTGACGAAGTTTAACGCCACCAGTGCGAACATCTTTCATTTCAAGCGATGCAACGATAATATTTATTACCTCAGTATCAAACAAGTGGTCCCATTGTAACTTGACTGTTGAATTTTGATAAGATTACGTTTTCATTCTGTCGATCCGTGAACAACATTTGACGTAGATATAACAACAATGACGATAAAATCACCCCAGTCTTTGCTGATGTGTTAATACAATGCACTCTTAACGCAACGTTAACAGCAGACAACTTACCAAATAAAAGCGACAAATTGCAAACCTTACCACACATCTAATCAATGGAGAAACATTGGATAGTTTCGGTCGTATATTTTGCTTTCTTAGTGCATATTGCTATCCAGGTAAGCACAGTCTTCTTTTTCTCTTTTACTTTTCTTGCTTACAACATTCGGGTTGTAATTTTGTGTTAATTTACATTATAATATAATAATACTTAAGATTATTTGTTGGTTTATCTTAATAATAAATGCACTGCATGTGCTGTTTATTTAGGTCATACATGGTAGGCATAAACGGTCTACTCTTCAAATATCAAAAGTTGTATTAAATATACAATCCTTAAATTAAAAACACATGTCTCTTTATATGTATGTTACCAGATGCCGCCAGTTCCCTGTGATTACAGCATTTGTCAGCAAAACAACACGTGTACACTTGACAATAACAGATGTTCGTGTAAAAAGGTTATTTGCATGTGGATTTATGGATAATTGATCTAAGGCATAGCTTGAATGATTTTATGTGATTCTATGTTTATTACGGGGCATTTGACTCTAGCGCATAGCTAAAATTGTGCATTCTTAGATTATGATACCTAACTGAATTTTCTGGAACAATCAGTAATGTTATCATATATGCGAATTCTCAACAATTTATGTGTTTCTGTATCTGCCTTAGTTACCCATTTATAATGTTCTATTGTATATTACTTTGTAAATGACATTGACATTGTAGGGATTCCAAGGACCAGCATGTACTGATGACATCGACGAATGCCTTTCTGGCCACAGCGACCCATGTGGACACAGAGGGGAATGCAACAACACTGCAGGAGGTTTTGAGTACGTGTTAATGTTTCCCCTACACACAAAAATAAGACAAATAACGCTTTCTATAAACTATATATTCGATTCTCGTATAGTGAATCATAATTTAATGTTAGTACGCGATTCATAAATTTGAAGAATATAGCCGGTTACAAGTCTACTTTTAAGATCCATGTCTAATATTCAAAGAGAGTAACGAAGGGTGACGGATGCTATTTGTTTTAACAGATATGCTTTATTTTGCACTGTTCAAAACACTATGCACATCAAATGTTAACATATGACAACAGGCGACATTATATTAAAACGATATGAAAAAAACGCAGAATAATTAGAGTATGATTGATATTGTTTACATCGTCAATTCGTACACTTGTGTTTTCAAATATTTAGGCATGAACCAAAATATTAATGTTATCGACCACAAGTCAATCCACATATATGCATCTTAATGTATCGAAATTAGCATAGGTTTGTATGTATTTATATTAATTTTCAAATATAATTGCCTAACACATACCATCCCATAAAAAAATTTCTTCATACATGATAACATCGAATGGCGTTTTACAAATGACATAAATTGATAATTAATCTGCATTTAGATGTCATTGTTTGGTCGGATGGACAGGAGAACGCTGTGCAACAAATCAAACCTCAGACAACATCACCTGCATGCCAGGTTACTATGGTGTCAATTGTATGAACACAACGTGTGACCATGGATACCCGGACCCGAATACGACAACAGTGACAACAGTGCCTACCTCTATACCAAGTAGTACAGTGTGGGTACATTATATATTTGCATCATATACGCGACCTGTAAGTATGATGTATTGATATTGTGTTAATTAAACATAAAACGTCTTATTAAACAAACAGGAGTTTTTTTCATTTTGTTAATGAGTCGCTTTGTTTAGGGTGTAGACATTGATTACTATAAAGAAACACGGCCACTATCAAACGGTTCAGATACTTACTGGCGCACTTCAAAGTTTAAGTGTTATGTCGAGTGGTGAAAAAAAAATATTGTAAACAAACGGTAAAATTAATTGTAAACAAAAATTATCAATTTCAAGCTCAATGTTTAATGGTAAAGATAAATACAATCGGCAAATTGCGTTGCCATGTTGCTAAGCATGTCTTTAATCAAATCAGCATAAAAAAGAATTTAAACGTAGAATTACCTACCATAGAAATATGCATACCAAAACAATAAAACTGTCCTAAACATAACATGTTAATATTGTACTTGACTATATTATAATCATTTGTAAAGAACCAATACTTGAACTTATTATTTTATTTTTGCACAGTTGTAAATGCGATGATGGTTGGAATAAAACAAGGTCGGATTCACCATGTGATGTGGACGTAAATGAATGCACGCGCACGCCCTCGCCCTGCTTGCACGAAGGTACCTGCAATAATACAATCGGTACGGTATATAAGTATTTGTTTCGGTACTGTTTTGTTTTCAAAATTATGTATATAAATTACAGCAAAGCTCTGTCATGTCGTTCTAAACCTTATTTCACGCTTCATTCTTAAATAGCATACCAGTGCTCTGAAATGAAGTAGATGATGCCTCTTAATCTTTTACTTGAATGTGTCACAGTTGCCTCTTTTAGTATGTTCTTTCTTTTGTATTGTTGCATGCTTTGTACTTTGTCGACTTTTGTGGAAATATGGTCACGTTTCATAAATGAAGGACCACGCACTGATGATAATAGCTGTCTTCGACCAGATTGGTTCGAAACGAATTACTATGATATGACGTAAGATGTGGTATCTAATGGTGCCACGTACTGTGATATTTTACCGAACAACCCTATTTGACATAGCCATTACAGAAATTCAAACGTATTCATAAGTATTGGTACAAACACGGTAGAAGTCATGTTGTCAAAAGTACATTTTCCACACCATTTAACTCAATGCTGATATTAAACATCTTTCCTGTGCAAAAAAGGTAGTTACCACTGCGAATGCACCGGAGTTTGGAAAGGGTTTGATTGTTCGGATTACGTTACAACTACTAGTGAAGCTATAACTGCAGAACAAACTACGGTAGAGTTCACAGAGCTGACTACGACGGAGGATATAAAACGTAAAAGTGACAATCATTCGCTCACGAAAACGTCAAATAACAGTACTGACAACGCAACAACAGATACAATTTTATCGCTTACTGATTCAACGTCAACAGAGGCGCGACGCAGTCCGTTCTTATTAAATAGGACCACATATGATAGGGCCACAAGACCATCTTTGACAACAATACCGTCTAATGGAAAGAATGAACAAAAAGGCAAAGGTAGCGTTCATGACCGCTGTTTACCACCTATACCCCTTCCCTGATCAAACTTGACTAAACTGTTAACATCATTAAGACGATGTAATGAAGACATGAGTCTGTCATACCAACTCAGGGTCAATGTATTTTTGAAGCCCCGATTTTCTTGTCCCCTCAATACCTCGTATACGCTTTCAACCATTGTCATGAACGTTGGATAACATATTTAGGTAATGGAAACAATCTGCAAAAGTCATGAGTCATTCAAACTGGCTTAATGAAAAGGGTACATTTGAAGGTCAATACTTAATCTTTATGATTTTCGTATTTTCGTATTTGATTCATATCTATATACCCTATAAAGGATTTGCTTAAACAGTTTTTGCTCTTGGAAAATGTATGTATGTCATGACTCAAAGTCAAGTTAACCATTTCAATAATCTGTGTTGTCTTGGTTTTGTTTAACTCGTTTTGAAAGTAGGAACATTCGCTCTTTTACTTGGCACACCATATATATTGGTATGCAGCCTAGCAATTAATGACATCAAATGTCAGGTCGATAAAAAGTAACTAAAACGCCAACACCTTCAATTACAGCGAAGCTTAAAGTCTGGATGATTGCCTTGATATCAGTTGGCGGAATTCTTGCATGCGTTCTGCTGGTGGCGCTCTTCGTTCTGAAATACAGTTATAGCGATTCTGTTGCCAACAAAATGTGTTCGAACCGCAAACGGTTAGTATGCATGCACATGATTTCAAACAATGTATATATTCAATGTGTTAAACATTTTATAGTTTTTGAAAAAGGAATTAATGTCCAATTAGTGTCCGATGTATAAACACTTTATTTAACATATTGTTGTATTTGAGTTGGATACTCGTAATTTAATGAAATAACATTTAATTATTATTTTGTGTTACTAAAACCGTTGAGATATAGTGCTTTTTGTATCCTTATTATATGGGAGAAAATTATTGTGAAATTTTACATTCTACACTCATATGTTGCTGCATTTTGTTTAAAAAAATGATGAGCGTCTCACTAATAGGTTTTTGTTTGGGGCGTATAAACAAATCTACAAATAAAACTATAACATAAATGTACAGCCTTTATCTGCATGAACAGATCGCTGTATTTTCAGCATTTCAAACAAAGTGGGTGTGTCCCTTGCAACGATGAAGGGTAGCTGCGACCTTATTGACAATAAACGACAAGAGGTTTGCTGAGTGGAGTACCTGTTCCAACGAAGTAGCGAGAACGAGGGCTATTAACCTTAAACTGTGAAATTCTTAAATTGTGGTGTATAGCCAGCCATACACCGATTGGAAAATATGTGCTATATGTTTATCTCATTTTATGTAAAATATTGTTCAACATATTAATATTCAATTAAGTTAACTGTCTTAAAAATTATATGTGTGTACATATATAATATCTAAAGTGTGTTCGTCATGTCAGTTAAAATCCTGTCATTGCCCGTATTTCTAAATTACTATTCGCAACGTGTATTATTGATAGGTACATCCTTTGTATCTACTTTGTTCTTGTTATCTTAATAATTTGTTTGCACGTTAAATACCCACATCTGCATATAACAGATGAAAGTTTAAGACACCATATAATTATTCGTTGAACTTGACTACAGCAGTGAGTTGTTCTTTTATTTCGTAATAAATTGAACATTATTTTGTTATCGGCATATGGACTGGCCATTGTACTGCGTTAAACCATTTATTTGACAACAGTGGCCATGAGGTAATTTGGGGCAATTAGCCATATTAATCAAGTAAATACGCACAAGTCTTTAACATTCGTAAGTCGCATCTCTAAAGCGGAGATTTTACATACGAAACGATGCATCATAATCTAAACTGAACCGTTAGTCTATGCATTTCAACCCAATTAACTAACTTCACTCACGCACGAAAGGTGGGCGAATTATTTTAATTCTAGCTGTGCTGTTACTTCATTTTGTATAGTATTGTGCTGTGATGGAAAGCCGGAAGTATGATCGTAAATAAAAGAAAGAAGTTGCATTTATTTTCAAAATGACAAACAATTGATAACATTAACAAAAATGATCTTTGAAATCGTATTAGACATATTTCACCGTTTTACCCGCATACCTGTGGCTGTTGAAATAATATAGAAGTATATAGAATTATATTTCAATTCACTTGCCTAGTATACTCCGTGTGAACGTTATAAGTTATATCAATCAAAGTCAATTGATACCTGGAGTTGATTGCAGAAGTTGCAAAATGGCATTAACATGTACGCTGCTTTGGAACAGATGTGTATGTGACAAAATCCAAGGAAAATACATCTTGTGATGTTGACGTCGCTGGGTGTTTATAAACTTCCCCGGTTCGTCTAATATATTAACGTGCACAAAAATAAACGGTAGGCGGACTTCATTCAATTGGTCTTGTTGTATAGTAACGTGAATAATGTTTCACATTTAAACGTTTGCGCATACTTGAAAGTTCTGCCCAACAACTTACAATGGCCACAAAGACTATGATAGATCGTCCGATTGATTCACTTCTATTTTGTTGTGAGAAACACAGTTACGTTGCATGACCATGTAAAAGCTGCCGTGTATGTTGAAGTTAACTGTTTTGTGCACTCATTTTGCAAAACGAAGATCCAGTCAAACGAAATGTAAACACCCACTTTTACGTGTTAACAAGTATTTATCAACAAAGCTCAAATGTAGTTATTAACTTCACTCTTCGTATCCCACGAATTTCTTTGTCAGACGTTTTTCCTTTATATTAAACCATTTCATCCTTGTTGCTTAATGCATGCCTACAACAAATACCGAAACAGGATTTTCACTCTACTCGGAAGACTTATAAAAGTACATTAATACATTTACATGTATTTTACTCTGCTTGCAAGTGAACCCAACTTTATGTTTTATTATATTTCCAATACTGCGTATATAAACTACGAATGCAAACAGAAAACAAACTGTGTTAGGCAACTATTTGTTACAAAAACAGTAAGTACCCAGACAAAAATATTATTTATCTCCCTTTATTTTAACGCTTTTCTGCTCGAAAGCATTTCTCCTTTTAAACTGTGCTAACATTCCTTTTGCAGCAAGTCAAGACATGCACAAGCATAAAGATACATACATTTGAAAATATTTATTGCCGAGAGATATCACCGTGAGGAAATCTCTTGTAACCACCCAAAAGTCATGTATTAGCAAAATAAAACGATACATAACACGTTCACAACAAGACAAAACACATATAGCATTATTAAAATTGGGTCACCGCATCGGAACGGATAACGCAAAGCGTTGGGTTTTTAAAACAGCTCAAAGCATGTCAAACCGTAAATCTATTCTGTACTGTTTTCAAATCAAGTGACCTGTAACAAATATCACAAATAAGAAAAGACATACGGTGTTAACAATAACACAAAATCCATATGGAATTCTTAAAATGAGGAGACCGCGACGCTAAGAATTGAGTGTTAAAACTGGTAAAACGCATGTAAATTTGTCTATATTTCGCTCTTCATGTGTATTGGTCTGTTGAGATAGCTAGCGTCAATGGCAGTGCCAAAATTGTCCACATAATCATTCCCTTCCTTGGAAGGTCTTTCTTGTAAGCTATGTTTATATTAACAGTTTATTAATTAGTTGACTTGTGTACAATATGACAGTCTCCATCTGCGGTTACAGTGAAAATTTGACATTGAAGTGTTACTAAAATAGCCTCAAAAATAACGTGCATGTTGACCTTTAAACATGCGTATTTATGTTCTATTGTCGTGAGTTCTGACTGTTAATGTAAGAACGTCACTAAGTTACTGCAACGACCGTAGAGACTTCTAAGCACAGCAGATGCTGCTTAATATTTCGTTTTCAACGTTCAAGTGAATGTGCTTGTGTCCAACGACACAAAGCCGCATTTAAAGGAATTATATCCTAGTATTATACATATACGTTCAATTATGTATGTTTATCTTCCTCAAAAGTGACCTAATAAATTGTAAACAACATACAAAGAATAAGCGTAACAACTACGAAGAAGATATTAAATATATACGTTGTCAATAATTTATTATTAAAGTAACTTATGAGGACTTTATTTTTAATATAGGCACTGAAACAAATCTTCGAAGACATCAAATTATTCTAAGAAGATTGAGTTGAATTATAGTTGCGGTTGATTGCTTACGTAAACAGCAAATGCAAGGCCTATAAACATTTAACAGTATGAGACATACATTGTTAATACAGTAATACTGCTACTTGAAAATATGAACAACATACTTAAATATTTTACAAAACACACAATGCACAAAAATACAACAAATACGCAAACCAGTTAATGTGTGTGTTACACAATTTACGCTGCTATCGTTAAACAGTCTTCGTTAACGACCTTTCAAACTCCATCGACCAAACCTCTGGCCATTTACGTTTACGTTTAGTTCGCATTTAGTTCGCAGTTAGTTCGCAGTTATTCCTCTTCTATGCAAGGGACGCGTCCACTTTGTTGAACATGCTGTAAAATACCATGGGTGATTTATAGGCATAGTTATCATTTTCTTATTGTATTGTTTGTATTCAAGTTTACATAAGCTGTACAACAACAAACCCGATGATATTTTAACAAGTTTAGCATTAAATTTGACTAAAGATATTTAACAAGGTCTATTATTACAAGTTGTTATTATCTTGAGTGTTATAAATAACTTACTCAATTAACAATGCATTTGTCCATACATTGCGTTTGCATCATAAATATTATCACATCGTTTTCGAGAAATACCTTAATTTGCTACACCGGCTCTATATTATTCTTTGTTTTAATATGAAATTATGTATACCGTTTGCATAGTGAACACATGTTGTTGGTCACTGTATAGTATTTCAGCACAATGAACACCGATAGCAGAACGAAAGCAAGGATTCCTCCCATGGATATTAAGGCAATCATCCAGACCGTTAGCTGCTCTGTATCGTACAAATGTGCATTGATAATTACTAGTATAACGTAGAAGTTGTAATAGTTGTAATATATATATATTTACGGTTTTGAAAGTATTGAACGCCTGATGGGGGTACACATAAACTGCGCTTTGTCGTTTTTCATAAACGGACAAAGACGTACAGCAACTCAGAGTTTTGTTTCAAATAATAAGACTAAACAATTGTCTCAACATGTTTATATCTTTGCAAAACAAAAATTGAACCAGCACATTAATTGAATCTGGAGAATGGCTTTCACCAAAAGCAAAATCTTATTTTAAGTAGACGCATACTCGAGTTCTCGCAGCAACAGTGTCGTGTGATTAACCTAATATAAATAATATATGATATATGATTAAAATAATAAAAATTATGGTATACAAAACCATCGCTGTCAGATCATTAAAATCTGTTGTCATTTTATAATGCAGTCTTAACGATTATTTGAAATATGACGTGTCGACGGGTTTTCACGACTGAGCGATCTGTAGTTTGATCGCTGTATAGTCAATTAAACAACATACACAAATAAAGAACCATTATTATGCAAACAATTCTTATGTGCTCTTGAAATACTAATGTGTTTTGCACATGCATGAAGTGGTATAAAGTAGAGCTGCAACGAGGCCGTAAGGATCCTATTCTGTTGAGTTTGATTAATTAAAGTATTTAGTTGAATTATTCATATTCGATGTATTCCGCCGACAGATGCCAAGGACTTGTATATGTAAATGTATATGGCAATTAACATTGTTTGATATATCATCTTGAATTACATACAGGAGAATGTATGCTAACTCGGCTGATAAGTTTCGATGAGCGAATAGCGACATTTGCTCTTTTTATCTCAGGAAATGTTGCAATTGTCTGGGGAGGGGGGGGGGGTCACACGCATTATCTATATTATTGAATTTAAAGCAGCTAGGAAAGATTACCTCTCCCTCCCTCTTCGTTCTCACGGTCTGGTGGTAATCTTGTCAAAGATAATCCAGTGGTCAGTTCCAATGTTGTCCAATTTGACGGCTTTCGTTGTGCCTCTTTGAAGACTGGGTCAGTTACCGATGGTGAATAGTCTGCAGTGGTGTAATTACTGCGGCCTGTGTGTGTTGACAAAAGTTCGGTCGAACTAGTTTCAGGATGATCTGTTGTAGTCAGATATCTATCCTCTAATGTATAACGATTTGTTGGGTCTTTTTCATAAAGGACTGTTGTGGTCATTTCTGTAATTGTGTGCGTCGTATCTTGCTTAGCCACCTGTGCAGTTTGCAGTGGTAGACTTATTGAAGTCTGTTCTGTAGATTTTGCTCCTGGCACTTTCAGGTGTGCATATTCTGTTATATTCTGCTCTACAAACTCTGGTGTTGTTTTATCGTTTTTGTCTGTCGCATAAAAGATTGTTGAACCAATTTCTCTATGGTCATGCGTAGTAAGTAGTTGAGTTGTTGCAGACTGTTGTGTAAACTTTACTGTACTTTGTGATGTCGCTTCAGCTTCAGTCGAGGTTGTAACATAATCGGAGCAATAAATGCCTTTCCAGAGTCCGGTGCATTCGCAGTGGTAACTTCCTGCACACAGAAAGGCTCGTAAATTTAAAATGCATGTGCATTCCATTTGATTATATGTACCATATAACAATAAAATCATAAATTCAAAATGTATTATGAGTTTGGCAATCATTATTAATCGGTTAGAAATTCACGCAACTCAGATACATAAATAAGTTATTTCTTTGCGGAATAACAATGCACGCGTCCCAAATGAAGACAAAATTATGAGCTACCATATTATACGTCGTTTTATTGTAATTCAGTTAATCCTGTTCTTATCATATGAAACATATAAACGAATTGAAGACCGAATTGCAGCAGCATACGAGAACTAGTATTATCATTACGAGTGACCATGAACATTGTGACACAAAAGTGACACCAAACACTAAAGAAGAAAACTGTAGTCACCGCTTTTGAACGGCTAGGGACACGTATCTGGCACTTACACAGCTTAACAGAAGGTGGGCATACCTTACACTGCTTATAAATATCCCCAAAACATAGTTTCGTGATGAAAGTTAAAATTATAGGACCACTATTAAAATCAAACAAACTACAAGAGCATAAAGAAGTTAATTGACATTTTAGTTATAACTGGTTAGATGCAAAACCGGAGATAGGGAGATGCGCAACATTAAATAGATGAAAAACCAGTGTCAACAACTTTTAGTCAGTCTTTTATCAGGAAAAAAGCCGTAATGTTTTGTACAGAAAACGAATCGACTTAGCTGTGTTGTATACTTTCATACGAATGTTGATACAATATAACGAAGCTAAAACAATAACATACCGTCCGTGTTTCTGCATGTTCCTCCGTTTAAGCAGAGCGAGGGCGTTTGCATGCACTCATCTATATCGACATTGCAAGGTGCATCGATCCTACTTTTAGTCCAACCCTCATCGCACATACAACTGTCAAACATTTAAAGCCACTAAACATGGTGTAAGTGTACGAATAAAAAATGAATAATACATGTAGCTGTGTAGAAGTTGAATCAGAATCAGGAACAAACAATAACTAATAAAAGTAAACAAAATGTTGAAATTTAAAAGAAGTGAATTTGTGATCAACGGTTATGGTTTTGAAAGAATTCAGTGTACAGCTACTAGTTGAGAAAACGATAATAAGGTATACATACATTGTGCTGTTGACAACAGTACTAGTCAATGAAGGTGCTTCTGGGTATCCATATCCACAAATTGTTTCAGAACACCTGTCACCATAGTAACCTGCCAGGCAGGTGAAGTTTTCTAATGTTTGAGTTTCACAGCGTTGTCCTGTCCACCCACTCAAACATTGGCATCTATGTGGTTTGTAAGTTCATGTAAATTAGAGATAACATTATTTGTGATTTGTAAACTACGTTTTGTAATTCAAAATTATCAATGAAACGAAAATAGCACTGTATTTTTATCATCCGAGCAACGAAACCACTTGACGTTTTTACTACAGTTAGTACACACACAAAAAGCTCACAGAATTTGATATTTCAATAATATAATAATTTAATGAATCATTAAAAGAGGCCTTTTCACGTTTTGGTCAATGACAAAAAATAAAATAAAAATGTTTCAGATTCGCAAAATTTCGTTGTGATTATGATATTTGTGAGGAAACAGTAATACTGAACATTTACCATGCTCTAAAATATCAATTAAATGCATCTTTTGACGATATAACCACCTGAAAATTATAAAGTGTTGCAACGCGAAACGATTGAATAATTTGGAGAGTTCTCCTGCTGTCGTTATATTTTGTGATAATACGAGGATTGTTTATAGTAACAAAATACACCACTCATTGTATAAGCACGGATGGCCGCGTGGTCCAAGCGATTGACTGTTACTCCAGGGCTCCAGGTGTCAGTGGTTCGAGTCCAGTTTAGGGTAACTTTTTTCCTTTCTTTAATTTTATTATTGTTTTTTACTTGAGCTATTCAGTTCCAATATTTACATTTTCAATATAAAGCATTTAATGACTAACTTTAATACATGCCAAAATCTGTGAAAAGACCCATTTTAATGGCTGTTTCTGAAATCCTGTGCGATCAATACAGAATTGTGAAACAAAAAGAAGTACATACTCAAAACCTCCGAGAGTGTTGTTGCACACCCCTCTGTGCCCACAAGGGTCAACGTGACCGTGTCTACATTCGTTGATGTCCGTGCAGTTAAATCCAACGTAACCCTGGTTTGTTTAATAATTTTTTAATTGTTAAAGGACGCATTTGATATTGTTTAATTATTATGCGTATACTGCGAGAACGAGGGTATTATTGGTTTCCAAATATTCATTAGAGGCTCTTTGGGTTTTTATGTTAACACAAATCAAACATCTCTGACGTACAGGGTTGTACTATGCACAGTTCAGACAGTTAATACTCGAATATGACATGTTAATCAGTCGCACTACATCCTCACGCATACCTCTCACATATCCCGAATCTTGGCCATCGCAGTCTGCAGATTCATTCTGCGACTTATTTCATTACAGTTTTGCACAAATAATATGAATTGTGAAACGCATATATCACCCTTTTAGCAAGCATTTGATATTACAGTTGATATTGCTGTGTATATAAAAATATACGTATTCGCCTAAAATGATTGCTCAGATATGGTGTCAATAATATTTTTTTGAGAATTCAATAAAATACTAACATTCACCGAACGGAAATTTTTGATATTGTCTATAACAAGTTTAATTAATAAACAAACATTTTAACTGAGTAATCAAACATTAATTATTTTGATGATTATGACAAAACAATTGTCCTATTCAATTATGTAATTGTACAACTTACCTTTAGACATCGACATATTTCTTGTTGAAAATTGCATGTTCCAATAATGTAGCATGGACGATTTAGACACGGGGTTGTGTCTAATTGAAGCTATAATAAATAAAGAAATAATTTAAGAAAAAGTTAAAACATGTGTGACTTAAAACCCTTTGTTATTATTTCTATTTAAAAAAAATTGTTTAGTTTTTACGTTCATTATTTTAAAAAATGGTTTATTTGACAAACAATACGCGAAAATACCACAAAACAAGAACCCCTCTCATAAAGTTGTATTTCAATATAATTATATGTTGTATATTCGATGATCAAATTTATTTTTGGGTTATCAATTGCAGGATGTATCAAGCTTTATTTACAACGTTTGTAATGCCCCTTATGCCCCATTACCAGATACGGCTGTATAAATAATATATATAAACGGACTCACCTGAACATAATGCGTGCACTCGAAAGCAAGAACAACAACGAGAAAATTCTTCCAACGTGTCATCGCGCGAAGATGTGTGCGAAGCTGAATAAACTTCAATTTTTACTTGGCACGCATATTAAGATTACCCGGTATGTGTTTTACGTTAGTGTTTTTGTAAGTGTAATAATCACGTTGCTTATCCTTGTATTTTAAATACAAAAAGTCAACTTTCCACCCAAAAATGCAATGTCAATTTGTATTGCAATCAGGAATAAAACGTTGCGCATCTTCGTGTGTAATGTCTTGTACACTGATTTAAAAAAAAAGATCCAGCCAAACCAAATGTAAAAATCCGTTTAAAATTGTTGCCAGATATTCATTATATAAATTTAATTGCCATTGTTTTCTTTTTCTTCGTATTTCATAATCTATTTGTTAGACGTAAATCGATGCTATCACTATTTTGTATGGATGTTAACGGATTTTATCACCTTCATAAACGACAAATACCGTGAAAACATGGTCACTACATTCTGATTGCTGATAAATTTCTAACATTTTGATAAATTTCTAACATTTCATATATTTACTCAGATCGTGCGTGATCTGAAATTTATTATTAACCCAAATTTATCAAGATATTTTTAATGATGTTTTCTCCTGCTGGTTTCAGTGACAAGCGAGGCAGACATAAAAGACTGACATGCACAAGCATTTATAACGAAAACAGTAAGTAAGAGGGAAGTGTTAACTTTTCGTTCATTTTACATGTTACAATGATATCATAATAATCATTATCATTATCATAATTATCATTATTATTATTATTATTATTATTATTATTATTATTATTATTATTTAAACTTATGATGCATATTAATTGTTCAATATTCGCATTATCTAGTAACAATGTGTGATTCAAGTGTTAAAGACAGACTTAAGTTGTAAAAAAATGTGTATAAAAGAAATAAGTGCTTGCACTTTCATGGGTTATCCTTGATTGCAAGGTCAAAAAGAAATACAAATACATTTGATAATGTAAACGTGTTATTTGATTATTAAAATATAGCTTGCGTATTTGAATTCTATTGTGTTGAGTTGTTCTGGTGTTTTATTTGTTATTAGGTCAAAATGTAGCATACCATTTCATTGTTTGGAGATAGCACGTTACATATACCTGTTACATTTGTGTCAGCTATCACTATCTGAGTCATATTTAGTACATTTAGTAGCATATATTACGTACGTGATTGACAAAGAGTTTAAATTTATTCTTCAACTACGGTATTCAATTCCTATATTTAGTACAACTATGCAGATTATGAACTTCAATACCAAAGCTTTATTACTCGATTGATATTATTTATGATCGTTTGAAATCTGTATTTTTTTATTATTTTTTTATTTAAATCTCTATACTATTCATACTAGCGGCTTACGAAAGTTACCGGTAAACATATATGTTTAATGTCATTAACTTGACGTGGACACAAACTTCTTCATATCTCTTTTACGTTCATGTGGATTTATGGGATATGGTTAAACGAACGGAAGTCCTTTTCAGAACTGTCTTATAGTATGTATTGGGAGCGCATGATTCCAAAAAGATCGCAAACTAGCATTTAAAGAATATACTATTTTGCTGAGTAAATTAATAATATCGTTTCATTCGCTCAAACAAAGTAGAAAATTGATGTTTTTACGAGAAAGCAAACGTATAAACATTTTCGTTTATGATTACAACGTAGGCTTTAAATAAAAAGTGCATACTATGAATAACACATTATTAGAACTACGTAGTAAAGTAAACATAAAGTACAGATTTGAAAATATATAATCAGTATTTTAACCAAATACTACGAATATATACAATAAAACATCATGCCTAAATGCTTTCAACCATTTAAGGGAAACAACTGCGTTTGGCCTAGTTTTATTTCATGCTATTTCTTATAATCTGAGTTATTTAAGTAAAAGTTCATTAAACCACAGCCATGATGTTTGGGTGGAGAAATACTGTTGCTGTTGTTGTCGTTGTTGTTGTTGTTGTTGTTGTTGTTGTTTCAATAAAAATGTAAATGTTGGGGGTCGTTCAACATATACGTGTTGAGAACATTCTTAACACATTTTGAAAAAATATATATATAGATAGTTCACACACACACAAAAATACAAACTTTGAACTTTAAAATCGTTTAATAGCATGTTATAAACAATTAACGAAATTGAAACCGTGTGAAGAGTTCAAATAAAAAATAAACCACTCGTTGATCATTATTTAAAGGCCCAATTTAAAATACAACACCTACAATATCGCCCGGATATCAAAATTGCACTCGATGAGTATTCATTACAAATAATAGAAGGCAGGCGACGGCATTTGGGCAATTCTGACAATAATAGCATACAGAGTTTAAAATTCAAAGGAACGATCAGTTGTTAAATAAACGGTTGAATGATATCGAATAGAGTAAAGCGCTATTTTCATGAATATTAATTTTCGTCGCAAATCGGAGTTGTGCAGCGTTTATTTGACTGAAATTACACGTCTTTCTTATCAAAATGTACTCGCTCATCATTAAAAGAACTGTAGGCGTTTTGCAATGTTTACTTGACGGAATGTAAATATGTTTCTAATCGTATGTACACACTCATCATTGAATTAACTTGATTTAAAGATCAGCATCCTCACGCTAAAAAACACTCCTCATACTGCATATAACCAGCAATGTCTAGTTACGTTTAATCCAACCAATACTAATATTGTAATTTTATTTTTTATATATACAAGTACTACATATATACCCACTGTCCGTCTATGCCACAGAGTTTGATCTTTAACATAAAGGACGAAAATAGAAAGCAGCACTTGTTATTGTATGGGAGAAGTACGTCTTTTTCTGTACTATTTACATATTTTTCAATAGAGCATCACCAATGTATTAGAAACTCCAACGTTCATTATATTATGTCATTTGCTCTTCGACTGTTAACCGTGGTTACAATCTTACCTAACAAAAACAACAAATTAAGGTTGAAAATATTGTAAGTTCTCGGGCTGGCATAGGCAAAGGTGTACCACAAGGTTCCATTCTAGGGCCCTTTCTTTTCAATATATTAATAAACGACATTTTCTACTTTATTCAGAAAAGCTCACTATATAATTATGCTGATGACAATACCTTATCTTTTCATTCACCAGATTTTAACGACAAAATGAAAGTAACATCCTTATCGACTGGTTAAAGATCAATAAAATGCAAACAAATCCAGATAAATTTCAGGCCATAGCAGTAGGCAAAAAATCTTTTAGTAAAAACCCCATCTTCAAAATTGGAGACAACAGCATAACATGTGATGAAACAGTAAAACTTTTTGGTATTGATATTGATTATAAACTAAATTTCGAAGATCATATTGGGAATATTTGTAAAAAAGCGGGTAGGCAATTAAATATCCTTAAAAGAATAGGTAAACATCTAAATGAGCTAAACACATTGACAGATTTTCATACTTTTATATTATCCTATTTCAATTTTGCCCAATGGCTTGGCATATCTGTTCTGAAAACAATACAAAGAAAATGGAAAGACTACAAGAAAGGGCACTTAGATTTGTTTACAATGATTTTTTTCATCTTACCATGATTTGCTTCAAAAAGTTAAAATGCCATCTCTTTATATTAGAAGAATGCGTACTATGGCTATTGAAACCTATAAAATTCTTAACGGGCTTGCGCCTGTAGTACTAACTAACTTAGTTGTAAAAAGAAATTCGTCAATAAATTTTAGATATTTAAATATTTTACAGATACCTAGAGTAAAAACAGTCTGGTAAGCAGTCTTCCAGGTATGCTGCCCCTGTGTTGTGGAATTCCCTCCCAGAAGAATTTAGATCCAACATAAATTATAATCAATTTAAAAATCTTATTCAGTCTTGGAATGGAAATGTCTGTAAATGTTCTTCTTGTTCCTGGAAAAGGGCCACAGCACAGGTACAGCATACTGCAAAATAAGTAGTTTCTAGTTTCTGGGCCCTTCTTTTTCGTGCTTATTGTGCTTATTTTGTGCTTTTTGTGCTCTTTTTGTGCTTTTGTATTGCATGTTCAACATTACCCTGTTGAGTTCTATAGTCTAAATATTCTGTACTGCTTGTTGTTTGTTCTGAAATGCTTAGGCCTATATGCATGGTTTTTTTGTTGTTTGTTTTGTGTGTGTATCCGTCTGCGTATACATGTATGCATTAATGTTTTATGTTTAGAGCCAGTTGCATGACACCAGTTACGTAATCTGTTTACCTAAATTCTAGTACTACCCAAAGCTTGCCTTGCATGTCAGTTTTTATGTGCTTGATGTCAGTCCATGAACATTTTACCATGAACATTTTTCACTATTATTTTGTTTGGCATGTAATCTGCTTTTACTTTAAATCTATAACTACCTTCGGTGTGCTGTGATTGTCAGTTTGTATATGTGATTATATGTACTTGCTGTGCTTGTCAGTTTTATATGTGCTTATATGTACTTACTGTGCTTGTCAGTTTGTATATGCTTATGTGTACTTGTCAGCTTTTTATGTGCTTATGGGTACTGGCTGTGCCTGTCAGTTTTATATTTGCATATGTGTACTTGCAACCTTTTATTTGTGATGAAGCTGCTGACCAGTTCAATTCAAATCTGTTTCGATCTGATACCTCGTTTTTACCCACTTTCTTAGCTCATTTTGTGTTTCGTTTCTTCTTAGTCTTTAAGCTCGCAATTTTTGACGGCAGTTTAATTTAGATCTTCTTATAGATCAAGATCAGCGGTTTCCTGCACAATATTTCTTTAAATAGTGTGAAAACTTGTAGAATGTAATACTGTGATTTCATTAACTTATTTGCTTGTAAATCATATCTATTAACTTAATTGTGCTATATTTTATTTCCATATTGTAGCTGTTTTATACTTGTTACATTTATACACATGTTTATATAGTCGGTTCAAAAGCCTTAATGGCTTATGTTGTTTCTTTATGTCTTGCCGACTCAAAATAAATCTTATCTTATCTTATTATACGGGAAACCCTATCTCTTAAGTGGACTTAAATCAAAACTTAACGAACGCACCTCGCTTGTCTACAAACAAATACATCAACGGTTATATTCCGGAAAACTGAAAGCATCTATTTAGAAAATAATTGACATCGGTGTAATTGAAGGCCGACGTGGCCTGGTCCGAACCGTTTTACCATACGTCAGACGCGCGTCATAGACTGGTTAGTAATTTCCGGTTAAGAAAACATTATGGCGGCGCTAGGTTTTGTTGGTCTAGTTAAAACTGAGCCAAACATTTACAATGGGGTAAGGTTTCTCATCTAAGCAGTTGTTTTCAGAAGTTTGCATAGCCATCAACGTCTTTAAGGCATTTTGGAAACCAGTTTTATCTTGAATTGGCAATAATTTAACATCGAAATTTTTGCCACGCCTTTGCTCTGGGTTACCTCCCTTGCACCCTCCTTAAAGAGAACGATTATTGATATTTAGAGGCATTTTTGATTATGATCACTGCGATGGTAGGAAACCCCGTGTACTTAAATGGTTTACAATAAATATTGCATTGTGTTTGGAGTAAAGAACATTACTGAAAATGTGGATCATAATTGCTGTCATCCACAAAATTAAAGGTTTGTAAACTCCTTGTCAATGTAAATTATATATAGTCTTTTGATGATTTGGCAGACTCTTGGCTTCAATAGTCCGCTATATCTTTTTAATAGCGAGAGTTCCGACACGAATTTCGGTCACATCACTCCTGAATTTAAATACACACATTTTTGTGACTATTATGAAAGAACGTTGCCTAAATAGTATATAATGAGCAAAATATATCGAAATTTATCTGTTAATATGCTATATTTCGAGTTTGTTTCATCCAATATAAATCCTGTATAGTAAAGGTCTAGTTGTCTCCCTTGGCTAGGTTGGCGCTAAGGAAAAAAACTTTGTCGTCAAATCTAGGGGGTCCGGCGGCATGCCCCCCCCCCCTGGTGGCGTAGTGATAATGATACATTAACACCGTTAAACAGTTTCCGTTACATGTGGTATTTAGGTTTGAAACCACTAAAACAGCCCGCCCGTCTCGGTAGTAATTATACGACATTTTATAAAATCCAAACATTTTTCTTTTTTTGTTGTTTTTCAAGAAATGCGTGAGAAATTACTAAGTCAGCATGAGACCGTCATTGCCAAAAGCACATTCTCGGCCCTTTCCGTCAAACATCGGATAAGTACCTCGAAGGAGATAGTATGAATACACATTTCGGAAGCGGTATTGCGGTCTACCTACGCGGGCCTACGCGAATCAAAATTACATAGTAAAAACAAACATGGCCGGTTTTGCGAGTTGTTTACATTTTGCAAAGATGAAAATGGGGATTTTCTATGCTCTAAAGGCAGAGCAAGTACAAACTCTACAGGAATTATGGACGCCATCGTTGTTATTGTTTTTGTTGTTGTAACATTCTTAGAATGGTATCACGTGGGCGGACTACTTTCAACCCGTATTTCTCCCAAGTCCGATTATGATAATCTGCGAGGGGTACCGAATGCGTCATTGCATGTCAAAAAACGTGAGACTCACGACGAAACCGTGAGACTTGACAGGTATAGACGTTTTCGATTCTGCATTCACGTCTGCACTATTTTAGACGTCCTCCGATCGCGAACCTAACATTTGGTCATTTCCTGAGTTTACATTATTCTGTCCGCTTTCTTTTCTAAAGAATTGTGTTAATTTCTGTTGCTTCGACTTTCCATTTTCGCTCGCAGCATCCATTTTTCCCAGGATCTGCAACTCACTTTCTAAATCGGTCTTTCAAGTCGCATAGCGACCGTAAAGGGAAGTAACTCTTATCTACTTTTTATGTCCCCCACTATAGTAGTGGGGGACATATTGTTTTTGCCCTGTCTGTCTGTCTGTCTGTTGGTCTGTCTGTTGGTCTGTTTGCGCCAACTTTAACATTTTGCAATAACTTTTGCTATATTGAAGATAGCAACTTCATATTTGGCATGCATGTGCTAGGTTGGCGCTAAGGAAAAAAACTTAGTCGCCAAACCTAGGGGGGTCCGGGGGCATGCCCCACCTGAAAATGTCCTGAGCAAAATTAAGACTATTTTTGTCTGAAATTAGCCCTTTTTTTGCTTGAAAAATTTTCTTCGCTGGTGAGCCACTAGCTGACATTTTGCAGGAGATTTTTTTGTTTACACAGACACCGGTGGCGTAGTGATAATGATACATTACCACCGTAAAACAGTTTTCGGTACATGTGGTATTTAGGTTAGAAACCACTTAAACAGCCCTCCCGTCTCGGTAGTAATTATACATTTTATGAAATCCAAACAATACTTTTTTTCATTTTTGTTTGTTTTTGAAGAAATGCGGAGAAATTACTTAGTCAGCATGAGACCGTCATTCCATGTCAAAAACCATGAGACTCATGGCGAAACCGTGAGACTTGACAGGTAGATGTTTCCGATTCTGCATTCACGTCTGCACTATTTTAGACGTCTTCGGATCGCGAACCTAAGATTTGGTCATTTCCTGAGCTTACATTATTCTGTCCGCTTTCTTTTCTAAAGAATTGTGTTAATTTCTGTTGCTTTGACTTTCCATTTTCGTTCACAGCATCCATTTTTCCCAGAATCTGCAACTCGCTTTCAAAATCGGTCTTTCATGTCGCATAGCTACCGTAAAGGGAAGTTACTCATATCTACTTTTTTAGCCAATCAAAATCGTTGTTTCTTTGGAAATTAGTTTTAAGTGGCTATGTCAATGCCATACCTCTGCCCATCTGATTAAATGACAATTCCGTACTGGTCGATTCGATGACGTTGAATCGTAACATATAGAGCATAGGCCATTACACGGCACGCTTCAGTGATTATCACGTAAATCTCCAAGTAACCCAAATACTCGAAAAGTCTGGTCGCAGTGTAAAGCATGACCACTTAAGACATTAGCCATGTGGATTATCGACCTAGGCCGTCGTCATTATCCCCTGGGGCCTTTCCGGTAAGGGTAATGATTGTGTAATCTTAGCGATGTTTCTGGCGTTTTATACGGTCTGAAAACAGGCATATAGAGTGTGCATTTGTAGAGCATAGGGTCTTTTTTTAAATCGCCAATTTCATGAAAATCTTATTTTTAATCGCCAGCAAGGAATTGTAATCGCCAATGGCGATTTTGGCGATCGGTAACACTAACGTAGCATGTGTATCTCCAGGGCTCAGCCTAGGTTCAAACTTAAGGGAGAAGTGACTTCTCCCTGAGCTGAAATTAGGGAGAAGTGAGGCCACTAGAAGGAGAAGTGATTTCTGTTCGGCGTTTAATAAAATTTTCGCTTGTTTTATACCCCTCATTACACCAAGGCTTAGTATCATCATCAATGACAAACAAATACTATTTTCAAATTCAATAAATTCTTGCAGATTAAGTCACATAAATCAATTCATACAAATAAAACTTGTGATTTCCATGTGCATCATAAAAATAAACAGTACTTTAATCATGCAATGACAATCCAAACCCTATTTACATCATAATGTACATGATAATTGGTCAGTGATTTTTTCACCCAATTGGGAACAGGTCCGGTACCAATGCCATTGGAAATTCTTACCATCATGAAATCACCAAATTGTGGTAAAAACGAGTATTAACAAAACACAATCTTAATGCATGGGACATACATATCTATTACTGTTTATCCGAATTGTATATACACTTGAGAATGCCTTACCTGTTTCATTTAATAATCGAAATTTTCCTTGTTGTTATCTGGTTTAACAAACCTTATTACAAGTACATGTTTGTTAAATCCAGTTAATGCTTTCTCCATTATTGAATCACCATTACTTGTAATTTGAATCGCCAGCTTTTAATTGAACGCGGGTTTAATGTTACAATACATCTGCCATTTGCAATGTCGAAGGTCATGAGTCATGACGTAGCAATTTTATTCTACTCGGATAATTTATATCTTATCGAGGAAATGTGTTTCTTCAATGTCTATTGTGTAGTATTAGGACTTGTTAGTATAAAAATGAACTGTGTTTCCAGTTTATATAAGATGGGTGTTACTCGTAATCATCGGTGGATTAACCCACTGACAAAACTCGCTGGACTTTTACAGTAGTGGATCTACGTAATTAATAGACCTTTGATCAATTTTGTTTTTCTTTAATAAGTTTTCCGACTTTCTTTAACCGCGCCGTCTGTCAAAAACCTGTAATTATCAAATGGTCAATCAATTATCACGTAATCATTAGACAACTTACAGCACGCGCAAAGAGGTTGCGGGATATAAAATAAAGTCGTTTATGTATGGATACGGTAGATAAAATTATGGAAATTAGCACTACAGTTTGCACGGGAGGGTTGTTAGTTTTCGTTTATGTAGTTATGAATTAATGTCTGACAAAATAAATTGCACATCGACTGGATAATTAGTGTTTATGAGTTTTGAAACACGAAACAAGTTAACAGTAGAACATACTAGAATAAATCGTATTCATATTTACTGTTGGGAATGTGTTGCGCGTGTAAACTTTTTTGAGCGTAAATACATATCTATAGCGACGTCATTTCATCGCTCAGGTAATCTACTGCATATGTATATACAATGCGCGCGTTCTCATTGGTAACTATCGATGTTAATATACCGCTTAACTCCGCCTGCAAGGCGTGTACTAATTGGGCTTGCAGAACAGAGAACTATCCAAACTGTCGGCGAAATGACACACGCTATGATCTTTTGATCTAAACCGTTATTGTTTGGAGTGAATGCCCATGTATGCTAGTTGCCTGGATAAGCTTTCACAGCAGTCGATCTTTTGCTGTGATAATAAACTGATAACATAACAAGCGTCATCGGTGACTTTATGACATGTGAAAATAGAGAATTTTTAGATGAAAAAATTGAGAGAAAAAAACGTCGATGTTGTAAAAAAGAAGGCGAAGTCAACTTCTCCTTCATGTAATTTAAGGGCGACATTATTATGTCCCGGGCGAAGATGTCGCCCACGTCGCCCTCAGGGCCGAGCTCTGTATCTCATGAAGCTGCACATTTTGAGTGGTGAAAGGTCAAGGTCATCCTTCAAGGTCAGAGGTCAAATATATATGGCCAAAATCGCTCATTTTATGAATACTTTTGCAATATTGAAGATAGGAACTTGATATTTGGCATGCATGTGTATCTCATGGAGCTGCTCATTTTGAGTGGTGAAAGGTCAAGGTCAGTGCCTTCCCCAGGAATTTGTTCAGGCGCCCCGGGGGTGGGTTGGGGAGGGGTGTCCCCTCCCGACGTTGATTTTTTTTTAATTTAACGTGTCAATTCACGTTCTGTGGTGCGTAATAACTCAAAGAAAAACAGCGTCAAAAGACGTCATTTGGTGCGCTATGACTCTTCAAAAAAAATCCCCCAGTCATTTAAAAATATGTTTTTTTAAATTGTTTAATTGTTTTAAAACTTTAACGCACAGATAGTAAAATCCCGACTCGAACGATTCCCCAATACATCCGTTTCAACCCGACTATTACTGAATACTTACTATTTTTCAAGTTCCTATTTATTTCCCGATAATCCCGTTTATTCCGTTTTAATCAATCTCTTTCTGGTAAATATTTACGATAAAAGCTTTCAGTTATTTCTTTAACACAAACCTTGCCATTTTTTAAGTGACTATTTATAGATTTGATGAAACATTGCCTCTGAATATGCGTCAATCCCCTGACCTGTTGTGTGCTTGTTTAAACGCTAAATACACGCCATTTGTATGCAATAGACGCGACGTTGTACATGCTGCATAATTTTCGCGCTCTTTTTAATTGAGAAAAAGATTCGACACAAAATAAATTTGCACTGCTAATTTGAAGCAAAAATATTTAACGTTGCGGTAACATTTACATTGGGAACTGTGTTTCGGATTAAAAACGCGTTAACATCGGCTTACGGTAATGGGTTTCGGATTACAAATTTAATTATTTCCATTTGAGATCTAACAAATATTAACCGTTGCGTTATAAATTCAACGATAATTTGTTTACACACTTTACGAGTCGAATAAATGTTTTGATGGAATTATGCATGAAATTCACGTTGTCCACGAGGATCACGGCCGGTTGCCATCATCAGTCTTCTAACTATCGATTATCGGACGAAACATTTACAAGTCTGCATAATTAATTCAACGAAAATTTGTTAAAGCGCATAACGTGTCGAATAAATGTCAGAAAAACGAGGTGAATCAGTTCTATAAATGGACATGTTGAAATATACATGTACTGGAATTAAATAAATTGTTATCACATAATTGTAACCGGGAGTCATTTGCACAACTTACTCGGCTATAATAATTAATTGTTTACCACTTGCAATTAATTTCTCGTATTAATTATGAGTCATAGGTAACACTTGTTTACAGTAAAAAGGTGTGATGATGATGCCCGAAACCGTCTTTAATGTTCTGTACTGTACTAATTACCGGTTTTATATTACTCAAATGGTACAACTTCTTGCTATTCAAGCTGCGATAAACTCTTACTTCATGCCCGATGTCAATCAAAAATAATGGTCGATAGTTAACCCCGCCCTCATAAGCATTCGCGTAACCGATTGGACGATGAACTTCACAGTTTGACGACTGGAAAGTTACCAGATACATCCTTGTCAGCATTTAAATGACCGTGTAATGTGGCTAGAATAATCGATACGCGCGTCATGCTATTCTCTTATCAGTGGACTATCCATTACCCCATGTGGTGTTTATGGCGATTACTTGTGAAAGTAGGTACCGAGTGCTCTTTTAAAACAGGGAGTATTGATACACTGATAGGGAAACCTTGATTTTTTTGGACAATCTCCACTTTCTTTTACTGAAGAATACACTGATCGGAAAATTTCAAGCGCCCCGGGGACTCTGATTTCGAAATTCAAGCGCCCCGGCAAGGGGTGCTTAAATGGCCTGGGGAAGACCCTGGTCAAGGTCATCCTTCAAGGTCAGAGGTCAAATATATGTGGCCCAAAATCGCTTATTTTATAAATACTTTTGCAATATTGAAGATAGCAACTTGATATTTGGCATGCATGTGCATCTCATGGAGCTGCACATTTTGAGTGATGAAAGGTCAAGGTCATCCTTCAAGGTCAGAGGTCAAATATATGTGGCCCAAATATCTTATTTTATGAATACTTTTGCAATATTGAATATAGCAACTTGATATTTGGCATGCATGTGTATCTCATGGAGCTGCACATTTTGAGTGGTGAAAGGTCAAGGTCATCCTTCACAAGGTCAAGGTCATCCTTCAAAGTCAAACGTCATATAGGGGGACATTGTGTTTCACAAACGCATCTTGTTTAGCCAATCAAAATCGTTGTGTCTTGGGAAATTAGTTTATAGTGGCTATGTCAATGCCATAACTCCGCCCATCTGATTAAATGACAATTCCGTACCGGTCGATTCGATAACGTTGAATCATAACATCTATAGCATAGGTCATTACACGGCACGCTTCAGTGATTCAGTCATCACGTAAATCGCCAAGTAACCAAAATGTTCAAAAAGTCTGGTCGCAGTGTAAAGCGTGACCAATTAAGACATTAGCCATGTGGATTATCGACCTAGGCGGTCGTCATTATCCCCTGGGGCCTTTCCGGTAAGGGTGTTATCTGTGTAATCTAAGCGATGTTTCTGGCGATTTATACGGCCTGAAAACAGGCATATAGAGTGTGCATTTGTAAAGCATAGGGTCTATTTTTTTCCAATTGCCAATTTCATGAAAATCTTATTTTTAATCGCCAGCTAGGAAATGTAATCGCCAATGGCGATTTCGGCAATCGGTAACGCTAACGTAGCTTGGTGGAGGTTAAATTCAACTATGTTTGTAACTGAGTTCGAACAAACAAAGTGTGCAATATGCACAAAACAGTAAGAAATGAAATTAGAAATAATAATCATAAGAAGAAGCAAAAAAATCATTATAACTATTATAACTCAAAATAATTGAATCAACAGTAACGAAATACCCCAAAAGTAATTGGTACGAAATAGCTATGGTACGAAATAGGAACAACAATAACAATGCCAAAATGGTTGCCTTTGAGAAAATGATCGTTCAATGTCTATGATTTCGAATGAAATAAGGGTAATTTTTGTGATCTAAGTTCATATTTGTCAAACAACGGATAGATTTTAGATATATACACTTGAAAATACTGTAATTCCCATAATAGTATTGTATTTATTTTTCGTTATGGTTTTTACAGACCGGAGTTTCAGCGTTCAGATTTATTCTGAACGTGAATTATTTCAGCAAGTAAACTCCACTTCCAAAACAGTTAACAAAATTTCCCACAATATCTTTTATTGTTTTATTCCTACTTTGAACAGATTGGCCAGGCTCCTCAGATGTTGAACTTTGATGCGGGTGATGCTCCGGCCTTTAAGAGACCAAAGTTAGAAGGTAGGTTTCTGAACATTGAGCGCACTGGTTACAGGCTCTCATTCTGCTCATTGCAACTTGTAACTTAGCTTGAGCAAGAGCAAAATGACAGTAATGCGTGCCTGTATGTACATGTGCAAAGTTAGTGGTTATAGTGACCATATGTCAACCAAAAGCAACGAACACAATGCTCTGACTGCATTTGTTATCATGTTTATAACAATCTGGGTCTGATATCTAATATTGTATTTATGATTATAAACATTGTAGGTCTTACACATATTATTTTTAGTGAATGCACTTGGGAAATTGTTGAAGTGCATTGGATTTTGATTTTTTGCTTTGTTCCTTCTTTATGGCTTTGTTAATTATGAATATCTTATGATATACTTTGTATATTGCCATGCATTGCTGAAATTTTCTTATACAAACGTACCTGATATGAATGTGTTCTTTCTGTTTCTGTATTTTGAGCCACCATCTCCCCCTCAATGTAAGCGATGCAGTTATCTGGAGGCGAGAGCTAGAGCGGAATTCCAGCCATCAAATGTCGCACACTTAACAGCAAGAGCTTAACCTGCGTTTGGGTGTCTGGGCTAGATCCGTTCTAGACTCCACTCATAATTTAGTTTGTTGTACGTTTTGTGTCCACCAATCATTTTATCATTACATGCATTACTCATTTGTATTAGTTAATAGTATGCACTACTTCTGCAACTACTAATGACATTTGTTTAACAATTATCTATGAATTGTAGATAGCAATAGTCAATATTTATGTTAATTTGTTGTTGTTTAGTATGATTGTGTACATGCAAAAGCTTTTTATTCAGTATTTTTCAGTCTACTGCTGACTGCAAGCCTCACATTTTCTGGCAAGACAGTTTCTGTAACTGCCTGTGTGGCATTTGAAAATCTGCCGCATTGAGAGTGTAGAATCATGGTTATTGAGAGACATTAGTTGTTGTGGCTGCTTTGTTAAGTAAAACATTATGTGTGTTTCAGACGATTTTTTACGATCTTCGTATATCAATTTAATAGACCTGATTTAGTATTTTGTAGTGAACTTGACCTTTAAAATTTATCAATTGTTTTTTGTTGTTGTTTTTTCTCAAAATTGTTCATAGAACCTTTCTTAAGTAACCTTTCTCCTAATTTTTAATTTTGTTGAATTATTGCAGTATGTTTTACATATTGAACAATTGTGTAAATTGAAGAAAAAACTTAATGATCAACTCATTTGTTGTATTGGTTGGACATGTTCTGTGTTTTTCAGTGAAGATTTCTTGGTGAACATCAAACGTCCAATCTTTGATTGAAAAATCCCAACGCAGACACCGTGCGCTCTACACTTTCTGTTAAAAATTATTATTTTTTAATATTTCTTTGTTTTAAAATTTACCATGACTTTAAATATCCAAGCATGCAACTGAGTGGTGTTTAAAGGAGAAGTTATATGTAGTTACATCCATTATTTATTTTTTTTAAAGAAAACAAACTCCAAAATAATATGATTTAAGTATGATGATCAGTGTTTTATACGGACTTTTTTAACCAGGTTTTCCGAAGGAAAAAACTGGTTATTAGATTGGCGAATGCGGGCGGGCTGGCTGGCGGGCAGGCGGAACAAGCTTGTCCGGGCCATAACTTTGTCGTTCATTGTGAGATTTTAAAATCATTTGGCACATTTGTTAACCATCATTAGACGGTGTGTCGCGCGAAAAAATTACGTCAATATCTCCAAGGTCAAGGTCACACTTTGAGTTCAAAGGTAAAAAATAGCCATAAATGAGCTTGTCTGGGCTATAACTATGTCATTCATTGAGATTTTAAAATCATTTGGCACATTTGTTCACCATCATGGGACGGTGTGTCGCACGAAAGAATCACGTCAATATCTCCAATGTCAAGGTCGCCACGACTAAAAATAGATTTATTTTAAAACAAACTTACAAAGGGGGTTAATTTTGTTTGTTCATTTCAAAAGTTCAGTTTGAGTTGTCTCCCTTTATCAGATTTTTTTTCACAATGAAAACCTGGTTTTGTGACAATTTTGTCCCTTGTTTATTATTAGAAGAAAAATTACCTTAAAATTATTGTTAAAGTACAATCAGTTTGTAACATTCTGCGCTGAATAATTATAGAAAAAAACAAATAGGAGAAAAGTATTCAAATATGTTTCAGATCATAAAGAAACTCAAACATGAACTGTGGACTCTGATAACACCTGAAAGTGGAACAGTTTAAAGTGGTATCATCTGAACTGGGTTGTCTCTGTACTATCATTTACTGATTCATTGCTTATCACAAAATTGTCATTTTTAGCAGTTTTAACTTGATCGGTTAGATGTTTAAGCAACTTTGAAGGAGCCCACAAGCCGATGGCCTCTTAAATAAAGTATTCAAAGACATGACAGGCTAACCTTGCATAAAATTTAATTTCTATCCCTGCTTTCAGTCATTTATTTGGCGGTTGTGCAAATATCTGATAAATTTGAATCAAAGAAAGCATTTATTTTAAGCCACTAAAAGCAGATAAGGTTTAAATTTTGCGTTCTATCTCCATTATCCTTTTGAGTAATTTCAATTACTGCTTAATGCTTCAAAAAGGCAACAATGAAGGTTTGAGTTAATAAATGTGGGTGTCAATACAAGTTCTATAAAGAGTCTAGGGGTAGATGTTACAGTGTGCTGTTGCTACATATGAATAAAGATTACAAAGCGGATCATGAAAGAATTGTATCAAATAAGAAGTTGTGGTCATTGAGTGTGAGAGAAAAGTGAGAACATGTGCGTGATAGGGCAAAACTGCTCTCTTTCCATTTACAGGTACAAATGTATAGGTACACAAGTGTGCTAGCCAACCGCCTGCGCTGTACCCCATTGGTCATTGGACGGTGCTGAATTGAGGCCCATTGAAAGGCTTTGTGATCTTCATTGGGCCGCATCCTGTTACTTGCCGCACATTTCTTTTTGTATTTTTCAGGTTCTCCAGCAGAATTCTTTTTCTGTTTTCAGGAAAAATTATGTTTTTGTTTTTCAGTGTTGAATAGTTAACAATTAAGTTTGTTATGTAACAATGTTATTGTTTGCTTGTATATTGTTTAGGTTTTCTATGTACCATAGGGGCTTATACTTTGGTGCTCAATTTTTTTTTAAATATACAAATGCAATTCTGATATTCTTGAACCAAGCAATGTTTGTTAGATATATTATTTAATATAAAAAAAATATTTATTTTTTTTTCATTTGAAATCAAGCATTAATAGTTTGTGTTCAGCTGATGCATTTGAATTAAAACTGTTTCAATTAATTTTTTAACATAAGGTATTTGATCATATTGCTGAAATATTTATTTAATAAAATCTTCTTTTTGGAATTATTTTTTCTTCTCAGGAATAATTGTTCTCTTTTGTTGTAAGAAGTTTTGTAAATGCAAAGAAATATATATATAAAATTGGAGTGATACAACATGTACATCTCATAAATATGGCAACAAAACGAAAGTATTGATAATAATCAAGTTAAAAATACCTGGCAGGAGTAGGGAAAAAAAGACAAAAATGTTTGGAATCACATTATTGCTGACCGTCAATAAATTTGTTTTTCCTTCTTTTCTGTATTTCTATGTGCTAGCCATTATGGGCTTGTTTGAGAGAGAAGGGGAATTAACTCCAGCCTTGGCTTCTATGGCGTTATTGCCACGTAACAGAAAATGGGTAAACCTTGTTTACAAGCAAACAACATTTATTTGATCATCGTGCATATGAAAATGTGTGTAGTTGTGCTTTTTCCCAACCTACCAGTTGCCATGAAGCCTTAGCTATGCTTTTGACCAAGTCTAGTTGAAAAAAAAATCTGTAAATTCTCTTTTTTCATTTTCGTTTGTCCAATCAAAACTAATACAAATAAAGCCCTGTAAATTCTCTTTTTTCATTTTCGTTTGTCCAATCAAAACTAATACAAATAAAGCCAGTGCCTGAGTTCAGTTGCTAAATAGTAGCAATTAAAGGGATCTTTTCACGCTTTGGTAAATTGACAAAATTGAAAAAAGTTGTTTCAGATTCGCAAATTTTCGTTTTAGTTATGATATTTGTGAGGAAACAGTAATACTGAACATTTACCATGGTCTAATATAGCCATTATATGCATCTTTTGACGATTTTAAAACCTAAAAATTATAAAGCGTTGCAACGCGAAACGATTGAATAATTTGGAGAGTTCTGTTTTTGTCGTTAAATTTTGTGAAACTACGAAGATTGCTTATATAAGGTATAAAATACGTCAAGTAAGTGTACTCGGCGAAATAGCTCAGTAGGCTAGAGCGTTTTTACTTCAGGACTCGGGCAGGACTCCAGGGGTCACTGGTTCGAAACCTGCTCCGGACAATGTTCTTTTCCTTTTTTTTTATTTTATTCTTGATTTTTTACTGAAGCCTTTACGATCCAATGTTTACATTTATCAATATAAAGCATTTAATGAATGAATTAAAAAATGCCAAAATCTGTGAAAAGGCCCCTTTAATCTAATAATAAGGTTCACAGTCCTGTGAATGTCTGGCCCTGTCAACCTGAAAAAATCATTGAGATTGGATACAGCATCTGGAATACAAGTTGAGAGTGAAACTTGTGCGTCTCAAACATTACAGGAACTGAAAAACCTTTTTACTATTAGATACATGAACAAATTCACGCTTAACAATCAAAATAAATGGACCACATTTTATACCTAATGGAAGAACTCGCACCAAAAAGCTAAGGCTTCAGCCTGTCTGGTACCAATTGTTAACCAGTCCTGGTTGGTATTACAGATGACATACCGCAGGGCGACATGTCGGGCCCAGTACTGGAAGGCCCTGGGGCCAAACGGGAGCTCAAGCCTTTCACCCTGCCCAAACTGTCGTCCTCACAAATGGACGTGCTTCAGTCAGCCAAAAAATATGCCATGGAGGCCAGCATCAAGAGTGTGCTTGTGAAACAGACCATTGCCCATCAACATCAGGTATGTGACTCGTCTGTGTGTTCGTTGTGTGTTACCTGATTTTGAAAATGTATAATTGCCTTATTCTGGTTTTGTGATACATACATGTAGGTGGATGCATGTTGCTGACAGTCTAAACCAAAGTTAGATCAGTCAATTTCACAAGTTACAAAGTCGTTTCCACGGGTTGTAAATTTCCTTACCATGGCTTACTTTAGGGCTACTCTATTCCTATAACAAAAGCTTTAGCACACCCAGAATGATACCGCATAACACATGTTCGAGCATTACTAAGTAGTTGTTTGTGTACACAAAAAGGCTATCGGCTTTGATTTCATATGAGATTTACTTCTTAACAATATTGAACAAAATTTAAGTTCTTAAAACGAAAGTTTTTAGGGCTCTTCTGACTGAAACCCAACAATTAATGTAAAAAAGATACTGGAAAATTGATATTAAATGAACTTGCCACAAGCTTGTTTAAATAAGTTATATCAGACAGCTAGTCTCTTTGGTGTGAATTGGCAAGTGTGTTGATTTTTTTCAATTTTGGGAATGGGGTCCCTTCGGATTGGGAATTATCACAGATCAAAATTGGGAAATTTACGTTGTTGTTTTGCTAACAAATGCTTCAATATTGAGAATGAAAGTGTTTTAATATTATATAACTAAGGTGTATCTTGTAGAGCTGGATCGGGGATGAACGAAATGTTGAGATCTAAAAGAAAAATTAAACCCTCAAATGGAAATTTTTTAGGTCCCATTTGGAAAATGTTAATATATACTTCTTTCCATTGGGAATGGGCAAAGTACAGGCCTCAAATTGTAACGAAAAATAATATTTTTAGCCATTATTCAAGTTCTTGATTTTAGAGTGTGTTGGGGTGAAAGATGGAGAAAAGATTTTAATAAATAAATTAATTAATAAATTTCAATAAAGAAAATAACTAACCAGTACTTATTGTCAGTCAAAAAAACATTCTTTTGTTTTCAGTAAATTTAAAGAAAGATTAATTTGTATTTCTATAAACCTCATTTTTGTCCTGTTAAATGATTTCTGCATTTGTATATGATGTATTATTGTATAATCAAAACAGACAAGCACTTAACCAAAGCAAGGTGTGGTTTTGAACACTAATTTCATAGCATTTCTAGGACACGCTAAAGTAATGGGGTTCATTGAAAATTTGCAAAGTTGTCTACATTTATTTTATTTAAACCTGAAATAAGTTATTGTATTAAGCATATATTTAAAACTTTAAAGGCGTTTAGCAAGTCCAAAATGTTATTTTCAGCCTACAATTTTTTATGCTCCCCCGGGGGGGAGCATATAGTCGCCGCTTCGTCTGTCCGTCCGTCCGTGCACAATTTTTGTCCGGGCTATTTCTCAGCAACTAATGACCAGAATTCAATGAAACTTTATGGAAAGCTTCACTAACAAGAGGAGATGTGCATATTATCAGCGGGTTCTGATTGGATGATTTTCACAGAGTTTTGGCCCTTTGAAATTTTCCATTAACTGTACATATAGTGCAATTCTTGTCGGGGCTATTTTTCAGCAACTAATGACTGGAGTTCAATGAAAATTTCTGGGAAGCTTCACTACCAAAAGGAAATGTGCATATTATCAGCCAGTTCTGGTTGGATGATTTTTCACAGAGTTATGACCCTTTGAAATTTTCCATTAACTGTACATATAGTGCAATTCTTGTCCGGGCTATTTCTCAACAACAAATGACTTGAATTCAATGAAACTTTATGGGAAGCTTCACTACCAAGAGATGTGCATATTATCAGCCGGTTCTCGTCGGGTGATTTTTCACAGAGTTATGGCACTTTAAAATTTTCCATTGTACATATAGTGCAATTCTTGGCCGAACGATTTGTCAGCAACTTATTACGGGAATTTAATGAAACTTTATGGGAAGCTTCACTACCTTGAGGAGATGTGCATATTATCAGCCGGTTATGGTCGGATGATTTTTCACAGAGTTATGGCCCTTTCAAATTTTTTATAAACGACATATAGTGCAATTCTTGTCCAGGTTATTTCGCCCCAACTACTGACTGGAATACAATGAAGCTTTATGGGAAGCTAAACTACCTTGAGGAGATGCGCATGTTATTTGTGGGTTCTGGTTAGATGATTTATTTAGAGAGTTATGGCCCTTTGAAATCTTTTAGTTGCTGAACCATCCATTGTATTATTTTGTCCAAACTTATGCCCCTCAAGACGTTTCCTTTTATCTGAATATATAGTGAAATATTGTGACAAAAAAAAACTTTTAGGAACATCACCCGTCTCCAACAGTTTCCTGTTTTACAGATTTTCAATGTAATGGAAGGTTGGAGAACAGTATCCTGATTCTTTCATATTTCATATTTTTGGGAGCACCATAGCGTTGAGCAATTCCTAAATGTTATTTTCAGCCAACAATTTTTGTACAGCTTTTCTCTAATCATGTAAAGTAAGATTGGAGAACAATATCCTAATACCTTCATATTTTTGGGAGCACCCTAGTCCGGGTTCGCACAGGGCTTGAAAAGTGCTTGAAAACGAGTCCTAGGCTTGAAAAACCCTTGAACAAAGGTTGGCCTTGAAAAAGCGCTTGAAAAGTGCTTATTTCATGTAAAAAAGCCTTGAAAATGAAAATGAAAATTTCTGCTCAAAATTACTTTTATCATCACTTTAATTATAAACTTAAATCGTTCTTAAGGGAATTGCGAAAATTTATCATTAATTCCTTCGCGAAAAAGTTGAGTACGAAATATAAGTTTCTTACACTATTGAGTCCAAAACTGTATGTGTACACGTCACAATCTGTGAGTACTACGTCAGAGGTTCTCCATTGTGATCAATTTTTGCGAGTGAAAACGCAGCTATGGTGATGTGTCATTTCAAACCAGGGTGGTTAACTGAATGTTCTTGGGTACAGAAAACAAATGATATTCGAAAAGCGCGTTGTAGGGGTCATAATGAAGACTATTGATGTCGGGGGGATGGGGGAAAGCGCTTCGAAAAGCCACAAGAAAAGGGGAAACCCACAAAGAAAACATGAAATTGAGAGAAGCAACAGGGTTCCTGCGATGTGTGTTTTTGTGAAATAGGAAGGTACTATTGTTAAAACTGTAAAATCTAAAACAGAGAGCTGGAAGAACTGGAAAAGAAAATCAAATCTGTGAAAGACAAAATGTTATAGTAACTGACTTCTGTTTAAATGAAATGAACTAGTCTGTTTGATGTGAGCATAGAAAGAGACAATGTGTTTGTTTGTAATAACTTTAAAAAGTAATTTCATATGTGAGACTCATTGAGTTAAGGATGGATAATCTGGCTTGAAAATGCATTTTTTAAAGGAAACTAACGTACGGTCTTCGGCCTTGAAAATGAAAATTTGGCCTTGAAGAAAAGTCCTTGAAAAGTGCTTGAATTTAGGTATGAGATTTCTGTTTGAACCATGCTAGTATGTGTGCTTCATTTGTAGAATATTGGGTGTTTCAGCAAATGCAGAATTTCCAGAACACTGTGCAGAGACAGCAGGCTCTGGCTCTCATGTGCAGGTACGTCTATAATGTTCTGATTGATTAGTGTGGGGAAAGTTTGGCCATTTTAGAAGAAAACTTGCTCAGATTT
The DNA here is from genome assembly GCF_020536995.1 of Dreissena polymorpha. Lineage (NCBI taxonomy): Eukaryota > Metazoa > Mollusca > Bivalvia > Myida > Dreissenidae > Dreissena > Dreissena polymorpha. The sequence continues at coordinate 25,459,231 of NC_068362.1, forward strand.
GGGGGGGGGGCTGACTTATTGCCCTTGTAAACAGCCTAGCCGAATATATGTGGTTATTTTGAGCAAAAAGATCCACTTTAATAGTACATGTGATTTTATACCTGAGAAAGTTGCACATCTTTGAGTCCACACTGGTCCTAGTAAGCTTTTGTTCTGAATTAGTTTATTTAAATGCTTTGTAATCAACATGGTAAATATGCAGCTAAAGCTTAACCTCTGGGGGTTGTTTTTATGTCCCCCACTATAGTAGTGGGGGACATATTGTTTTTGCCCGGTCTGTTGGTTGGTCTGTTGGTTTGCGCCAACTTTAACATTTGCAATAACTTTTGCAATATTGAAGATAACAACTTGATATTTGGCATGCATATGTATCTCATGGAGCTGTACATTTTGAGTGGTGAAAGGTCAAGGTCATCCTTCAAGGTCAAAGGTCAAATATATTTGTCAAAATTGCTCATTTAATGTACACTTTTGCAATATTTCAATATTCAAGATAGCAACTTGATATTTGGCATGCATGTTTATCTCTAGGAGTTGCACATTTTGAGTGGTAAAAAGGTCAAGGTCAAGGTCATCCTTCAAGGTCAGAGGTCAAATATATGTGGCCGAAATCGCTCATTTTATGAGTACTTTTGCAATATTGAAGATAGCAACTTGATATTTGGCATGCATGTGTATCTCGTGGAGCTGCACATTTTGAGTGGTGAAAGGTCAAGGTCAAATAATTATATGGATCAAAATTGCTCATGTAATGTCACTTCTGCAATATTGAAGCTAGCAATTTTATATTTGACATGCATGTGTATCTCATGGAGCTTCACATTTTGAGTGGAGAAGGGTCAAGGTCGTCCTTCAAGGTCAAATGTCATATATGGGGACATAGTGTTTTGATGTTGGTTTGATAATTCACAATATGTTTGTAAAAACTTTACCATCACATTTGTGTTTATCATATGAGTTATGGACCCTTATGAACTGAATATTAAACAACCTGAATTTTATGATTTGACACTGCACTTTTATCATCTCTATTCACCTGTATTTCCTCCACATTTTCTTTCATAGGATCTACGTGGGGAGTATAAACTTTGAGATCAAAGAAGACACAATTAAACAGGCTTTCCTGCCATTCGGCCCGATAAAGAGCGTGAACCTCTCGTGGGACCCGATCACGAACAAGCACAAGGGCTTCGCATTCATAGAATATGACATCCCAGAGGCTGCACAACTCTCCCTCGAGCAGATGAACGGGGTGATGATAGGGGGGAGAAACATCAAGGTGGTGCTGATAAGTTCCTTGTGTTTTATTTCTTTTTATCCTCCGCCCAAATCAGAGAGATATGAGCAGTGCTTTTTGAAAAGGAGGTTTAATGCATGTGCTTAAGGTGTCATCCCAGATCCAGGGCTTTCCACAGGCCATTTAAGGATCCCTCGCAGGGGCGCTTGGATTTCGAAATCAGAGTCCCCAGGGCGCTTGAAATTTTCCGATCAGTGTATTTTTCAGTAAAAGAAAGTGGAGATTGTCAAACAAAATCAAGGTTCTCTATCAGTGTATCAATATTCCCTGTTTAAAAAAAGCACTCGGTACCTACTTTCATAAGTAATCGCCATAAACACCACATGGGGTAATGGATAATCCACTGAAAAGACGCGCGTATCGATTATTCTAGCCACATTAAACAGTCAGTTTAAATGCTGACAAGGATGTATCCGGTAACTTTCCAGTTGTCAAACTGTGATGTTCATCGTCCAATCGGTTACGCGAATGCTTATGAGGGCAGAGTTAAATATCAACCAGTATTTTTTTATTGACGTCTGACACGAAGCAAGAATTTATCGCAGCTTGATTAGCAAGAAGTTAAACCATTTACTTAATATAAAACCGGTAACTAGTACAGTACAGTACATTAAAGACGGTTTCGGTCATCATCATCACACCTTTTTACTGTAAACAAGTGTTACCTATGACTCATAATTAATACGAGAAATTAATTGCAAGTGGTAAACAATTAATTACTTATAGCGAGTAAGTTTTGCAAATAACTCCAGGTTACGATAACAATTTTATTCCAGTACATGTTTTATCATGTCCATTTATAGAACTGATTCACCTTGTTTTTCTGACATTTATTTGACACGGAATGCGCCTTAACACATTTTCGGTAAATTAATTACGCACACTTGTTAATGTTTGTCCGAAAATCAATACTTAGAAGACTGATGATGGCAACCGGCCGTAATCCTCGTGGACAACGTGATTTCATGCATAATTCCATCAAAACATTTATTCAACTCGTAAAATGTTTTAACAAATTATCGTTGAATTCATAACGCAACTGTGAATATTTGTTGAAATCTCAAATGGGACTAATTAAATTTGTAATCCGAAACCCATTCCCGTTAGTTGATGTTAACGCGTTTTTTATCTGAAACACACATCCGAATGTAAATGTTACCTCAACCTTAAAATATTCTTGCTTCAAATTAGCATTGCAAATTTACTTTGTGTCGAATCTTTTTCTCAATTAAAAAGAGCGCGAAAATTATACAGCATGTACAACGTCGCGTCATGTGTATTGTGCGTGTATTGAGCGTTTTAACAAGCACACAGCACGTCAGGGGATTGACGCATGTTCAGAGGCAATATTTCATCAAATCTATAAATAGTCACTTAAAATTTATTTGATACTATAGAAAAATGGCAAGGTTTGTGTTAAAGAAATAATTGAGAGCTTTTATCGTAAATAGTTACCAGAAAGTGATTTACAAAAAACGGAATAAATGGGATTATCGGGTAATAAATAGAAACTTGAAAAGTAGTAAGTATACAGTAATAGAGTCGGGTTAAAACGGATGTATTGGGGAATCGCTCGAGATTTTACTATCTGTGCGGGAAAGTTTTAAAACAAACAATAAAAAAAAATTTTATTTTTTTTTAAATGACTTTGGGATTTTCTTGTAGTCATAGCGCACCAAATGACGTCTTTTGACGCTGTTTTTCTTTGAGTTATAACGCACCACAGAACGTGAATTGACACGTTAAATTAAGAAAAAATCAACGTCGGGAGGGGACACTGGGGCGCCTGACAAAAATCCTGTGGAAAGCACTGAGATCAGGGCTTTCCACTTTTCTGATATTTTCTGTTGAGCCTCTTAGCAAAAATCTAGTTTAGGCAAAGGTGCTTTACACACGTGCATTAATCCCCCTTTCCACAGAGCACGGCTCATAAAGATTTGGTTATGTCCGTATTACTGTCACAAACATTTTCGGACTATATAAAATTTCAACATGAAAATTCAGGGGTGTATAGATATCTTTGTGGGGAAGTGCCATGCACAATAACCATACAATTTCTTAGATAAGAGTCATTTCCCATTGTTTCTTTTAGTTCTGCACCCATCCATAAACACATTTTATTTGGCGAAGGATATAAATTCAATGAATATGCTTGTGACTACGTCTTGCTCCGAATTTCTCTAAAGCCAATCTCGCGTTCCCTTGTAATTGTTTGGGTATCGTAACTGGAAATTCACAAAGAATATATTGAGACACACACAAACAAAAACAAGCATTTTGTATCACGTTAAATCTATGCTACCAGACCACATCTAGCGTTGAAATTTTGTCTGTTTCTATAAGGAACACTGATTTTTGTATGTGTTAACTTTATTTTTCAAAATATTGTACAAAATATTTGTTGATTTTAAGTTTGTATGGGCTGAAAAGTTTAACAAGGCATAAAGCAATAAACCAGTGTCTTAGTAAAAACAAATTCTCAATTTTATTTACAAAGCATACACACTAAATGTTTTATAAATAATAGTTCAATATAAATTACAGATTATGAGAAAAATTCATTTTTTAAGAGAGTTTATGCATGTGCAGCAGCATTATGACAATTTCGGACTCGCACTCGCACATTATTAGGTTTTCTGGTTAAAAGGTTAATCTGCTAATTACTATGATGACGAAACATTTAATGTAATAGCGTCTGTTGCATCCTTAAAATTAATAGTGGTATTTCATGGAATTACAATGAAATTTATTATTTGTATAAACTATGATCGTCTGCCAAAAATTAAAATTTATCACTGTGAAGGTGTCATGAAATTAAATTCATGCTTGAGTCTTCTGTGTGGTCACAGAAATTATTATCTTTTTTAACTGTTCTTACAGCTCATACCTTCCATCTAGCAGGCAGCGTATCTTTGTTCCTGAAGATTGACTGTCCATTTATGGAAGTTTTAAACAGTGAAAGATGTTTTCTGTGCATAGTGTTTTGTGAATAGCATTTTAAAAAAATTGGATAATGAAAAACTATAATTTACTGTATTATTTATCTTAAAAAAAATGTAAGTAGTTTGCGTTTATTGTTCACCATCAGGGGGTTTTTTTACTAAGAAAGTGACGCCGATATTCGGCGTCTTCCCCTACCAGAATTTTTCCCCTCAAAATACAATTTCCCCACCAAAAAAAATATCATTTTTCACCAAAATATAATATTTTCTCTCAAAGAAATGTTTATATTTCCTTTGGGCATTTGACAATCATCCAATTTGCACCATGTACAACGATCTTTCTCTCTCTTGACGAACACAAAAAATCTGGGAATCCCAGTTATTCTAAATATAGCTCTTAAATAACGTTATGTAAACTGGGCAACTAATCGTAATAATCATGTGACTATTTAACTGGATACCGGTCTTGCGCGAGAAGGGTGTTTCGTCAATAAATTACCAGAAACCAGTCGAATTTTCATCCGGGCTATGTGCAAGCCAAGATATAAACGTGAAAACAGAAAAAAATGTCTCACAATTGGCGTTCTTACACAAACAAAATAAAACATTCGGAATTGGAAGATACTGAACGCATCGAGGCATTTTTTAAGAAAGAATCATCGAAAACCGTTATAACCCATCAGGATTCTGAGGTAATCAACATCGAACATTGTGAAAGTGAAAGTAGACAATCGGCAGCTGCTGCTCCTTTCCCTTCCAATACTGTAGCAGATCAAGATCGTCAACCCATTCATCATGAAATTGAAATCACAAAATTGACATCGTCCCCCGGCCCCAGTACAGAAATATAGTTGAAAACATTTCCCATAATTAGATTTACACCTGCAACTTAATTAAGGACTTTGACTTTAATACGTGTTAAATGTGTTTAAGAACAAAAAGGACGGAGACAAGCCTCTTTTGATGAGTTATAGACATTGAAATGAACAGTTTTTATTTTTTCCCCTAATATGTCTCTTTCGCACTCTTTTTTCCCCTTTCACCCAGCGTCCAGCGTCTTCCCCTTTCTCTAAAAAAAACCCCTGACCATAGATTGATGTGAAATATAAAAATTCCTTTTGTTATGCCAGAAGGAACATGTTGTATCAATTGTAAAGGAAAGACCCCAATTTTTACAGAAGAAATTAAGCCTTTATGGCGTTTATAAATTGACCAAACCCCAGTTTTTGGATTAACAAAGGAGTTTTGACGGTAGTTCTCTTAAATAGTTTATAAGAACTTTAATTTCATAATAAAATGATTAATGTTTTAACTTAAGTTAAAAGAATAAGTATTCATAGTAAATAGTAGAAGTAATCAAAAGCAAATTTCTGATGTGACACACTTTTTGGCTTTTTGTTCCGAAGAATCAAATTAGCTCATTTTAATGGAAAATTACTTTTTGTCATAACAACTGAAGTGCAAAACTAAACCTTGCTGACAGTGTACAATAATAGAGCAGTATGCTTTCTATGCATGGTGACATGCCCGCCTGAGAGTATAACATGCTGTGTTCCAGGTTGGCCGTCCTAGCAACATGCCCCAGGCCCAGCCAATCATTGAACAGATAGCCCATGAGGCCAAGAACTATAACAGGATCTACATCGCATCCATACACCCGGACCTCACCGAGAAGGACATTGCCAGGTTGGTTTATGTACAGAGTAACTGTCTTTCCAGGGCTCAGCGTACATTCAAATTTTAGGGAGAAGTTACTTTTCCCTCAGCTTTAATTAGGGAGAAGTGAGGCAACTTAAAGGAGAAGCAGTAACTAACGTAAAGTTGATTAAAACCATTTTCAGAATTAAATGAACTCTTTATACCCCTCAGAACACCATGTCAATCACCATGAATCAGGAAAAAACTCATTTGTATGGGTGTTGCTATTATTTAAAGGCTAATTGTTTATTTGATTGCCATCAATTATAAATGCCTGTTGTTTACTTTGATACCAGACTAGAATTCTTAAATTCAAGATGGTGGTAAGGAAGGTTATGTTTCCTTTATTTCAGCGTCTTCGAAGCATTTGGAAAGATTGTGAGCTGTATGTTAATAAAAGATCCAACATCAAAAGGAGGGACAAAACACAAGTAAGATACTTGATAAATAAAGCACTATGGTTTTCAGCAGCATGTTTCAAGTTTTTTTGTTCATGCTTCATTTCATGATTTACAAGCTTAAACTAATTGATCTGATAACTTATCCAAACACGGCCAGACCTACAGACATCTTCTATCAGCAATTGTAAGTTCAGAACTGTTGGTGCAATTAAATCAAGACTGACCAATTGTCTGGTAAAAAATGGAGTAAAAAAAAAAAAAATTTTTTTAAATAACAGGTATTGGTTCAATTAAGAAAAATGAGACTAGTTTGTCCAGAGCAAGACTCTTATAATCATGCTGTGCATGTCCCATTTCAGAGGGTATGGTTTTATAGAGTACACCAACTCCCAGTCTGCCCAGGACGCTGTGGCCTCCATGAACCTGTTTGACCTTGGAGGGCAGTACCTTAGAGTGGGAAGGGTGAGTTAAAGTCATCTGTTTGCTTGCTTTTAGATTATTTAAAATGATAATTTATTTATTAAGTCTAATGTTATTGCTTCCTCTGTGGGGGGGTTTCACCATATTGGAAATAGAGCCTTTTCGAGTTGGAAAAATCATGATTTACGAAAAATTCAGAAACTTGTGTGTGTGTTTTTGTCTTGTTTCAATACTTTTAATTGAGAATAAGTGTTTTAAATATTGTACTTAATGAGGTTCAATTTATAGAGATAATTAGGAAGATGAACTTACTGTTAAATTATTTTTTTAAGATTGAACAATTAATTTGGATAGTTAGCAGTCATTTGGGCTAACTTTGACAAAAAAACACTGTTCTACCAAAGTGTTATGTTGCCAGACGCTGTAGCATGTTGACTACTGTCTTTATGAAGAGATTTGAATTGACAAAATTTGTTTTTGAAAAAGTATCCAATGAAAATGCTTAAAACCTTGTCATACACAGTGATTTTTTTTGCTAAAAATTACCGCCGATTTTTGGCTGCTTCCCAATCCCAAAAATCTACGTTTTTTCCCAAAACACTGACCAAAATTTCCCCAAAAAGCCCAATTTCAAAAAAAAAAAAAAACATTAAAGAAAGAAGTCTCTTATGATTTATGATTTCTTAACTCTAGATCTCAACTGTTTATTTAAACATCCTGCAAAATACATAACTTTAATTTAGTCCTTTTTGTAGATAAATAGTTCCCAAATTTGCCACTTTTATCAATTAAAACAATCCCATTTTGACCAGACTCCTTTTCCCAAAATGGCTAGAAAAACCCCTAAACATGCACGTAAGAACAATTTTAATTCTGTTACTTATAATCATATTTATAATGCTTAATTTTTCCCAATTTCATGGTTTATCGTGCTATTTTTCCCAATTTCAGGGTTTATCGCGCTAATTTTCTTAATTTCAATGGCACAGGCTGTAACAAATAAAAGCAATATCACTGATACACCTCCACATGTTAATTATGAAGATATTCATTAAGGTGTATTAGATATAAATCAAGTAACATTTGATAAAAAAAGTCTTTCCGCAAAACTGTTTGTGTGACTGTATCTGCTATTCCCTGCCCCCAGGCTATCACACCGCCTGATGTGCTGATGGCCCCCCAGGTGGCAGGCTTGGGTGCCATGCCGACTGCAGCAGCGGTAGCAGCTGCAGCTGTCACGGCCAAGATCACTGCCATGGACGCTCAGCAGCAACTGCTGGTAGGTGGAGAGGGTTAAGTTTGTACCTATTTATTTAAGCCATATTGCCTTGAAAGCCTTAAGCCTGTTAAAACAATCTTTAGTCTGTTTCCAGGGTAGAATTAGTACTTAATGTCATTTGGTCTTGTAAAAATCAGACACAATATTCGTAGTGAACAAAAGTGTGTCTTAAGGTTTATAAAATGTCTGATAAAATATTTCACTCTTGTCAAACAAAACGTCTGACAGCCTTCTTATGTTGCAATGTTTTGTAATCAGATATTTGCATCAGGTACCACTCATCTGTACATGTTTTCAGATATCAGGATCAGGTAATTGGATCTCAGCTCCACAGTCTTGAATTATAAAATGTGTCATGAAAATGCAATCCCCTATTTCAGCCTCCTGGGGTTGTTACCCCTACCCTGGGCTCCGTGATGAGCCCCAAGCTGGGCCCACAGGCGGACCTGTCTTTGATTGGTGGCCCTGGCGTGGTGATACCCCAGTCCCTGGGGTCCCTGGGCATGTCCACAGCCATGGCCAACATCCCCCCTCCTGGTGTGGTGTCAGCTGTTACACTCAACTCACTGCCTCTAGGTATGTAATAGCGTCTGAGCTGTGTATTGGATGGTTATAAGTGTAGTTGACTTGATTTGATGGTTATTCCTGTAGTTAAATTGTATTGGATGGTTATTCATGTAGTTTAACCCTTTACAATTCAGATAAAAACACTTGACACATGTGTAGTTCATTAGAAAATAGAATTAAATTTAAGACCTTGCTTACTGAATTCCAGTTTTGTTTTTCAAAGGCTTCATTTTCAATCCTAAGGTACTGACTAGCAGCATTAGGGTAAAACCTCTCAGGCTAGTCTGGTCTTGCGCTGGTTGCATGTACATGTAGCCATCTTCACTTTGCTTCTTAGCTGGAAAGGGATAATTGTCAATATTTCTTATTGTATGACTCTTCATTAACTTCCAAATCATTTGTCCTGTCAGGCAGGTGCTTTGAAAAACTACTTGCCTGCATGAAATTGCAAACTTATAGAAATCAAAACGTTTAACATCAATTTCCAGTATTGTGGACACTGAAGCCATGATATTGTGTCCTTTTTCCTTAATCTTCTTACTCAGTTTCCCCCGTAGTGAACAGCTGTCTTCCTGTTTATGTGGAGTCCAGTAACTAATACTAACTTTGTTTGATTGTTAGTGATAAATTTACTGCAAATCAACAAGTGTCTGGTAACAGCATAAATTTTTAATAAATGGGGAAATTGTGTTCTTTACATTTGTATCAAGGCTTCTACATTGAGCTGTTGATAAAGATGTATACTTGTCAACATCATGTATCTTAACAATTGGTTCTGGCTCTATAACACTGTAAGCACAATTATCTGAAATGGTTACATTCTGCAGCTTCTACTATTTCACAATCCACTTGTGTACTTAGTATGTGATTTCAAGAAGAAAAGTTCAAAAGCATTTTCATCAGTCAGTTTTTTAAGAAGAATCTAATAAAGAGGCTTATTTTGGAGACCTGTATTTTCATTAGTTTTGTCTTGCCTAAAGAAAATTAAGGGTTGTTTAATGAAGCCTCTTTCATGATCAAACTATCATACCTGTATATCAAATTGTAAGGTAAATTTTCCAGTCTTATAATCAAGTAAGCACAGTACTAAAATATGGCACGGTGAAAAATCAACATAATCTGGCATTCCAGCAGGGAACCCTGCCATGAGCATGCATGCGGCAATCACAGCGCTGGTGGAGTCTGAGAAGAGACAGCATCAGCTGGAGAAGACCGCACAGGAGAAGAAGGAGGAAGAGAAGAAGGCTGCGCAGGCTGACGACGAGGGGAACCAGACCCTCGAACAGCAGGAGACCATGAAGATATCGGGCAGCAACGCCAGGCACATGGTCATGCAGAAACTGATGAGGCAGTCACAGGTATGTGGCAGAAAGCTGTGTTAGTTACATGAGATCTTTATATAAACAGGCTTGTGATTCCTCCTCATTTAAGCTGATTTCCTTCATTTCAAAGTCAAACTTATTATATAAATAGTTACTAACTCTTCTATATGCATCTATATACAAATGAAGAGTTGAATTGAAATCTGTGGGTACTTTCCTCCTGTGAGACGGTTCTTAAATCACATCTCTGAAAAACATGTTAGCAAAGATTGTTTAACAAATTGACGATAGGCGAGATCTTTTATTCATGAGGCAAGACCTTGAAGTTTCAATATTGCCTCTTGGCTTCTTTTACAGCCAGTTAGTTGGCTTACTTAAAGGATTTTGCTGATAGAATAAACAAAAGACAATTAATAGAGATGGGTAAATTGTATGTGCTAGGTACTTGTACAGGTCAGGTTCCATATTGTCTCCAGTCTCTTTGGCAGTTAAGATAATTGGTAACAGGGCACATGGTCATGCCCCCATAATGACCTTAATATAATTGCAAAATCCAAACAAACCAACAAAATGATATTTATGCCCCCCTTCGAAGAAGATGGGGTATATTGCTTTGCTCATGTCGGTCTGTCGGTCGGTCCGTCCACCATGTGGTTGTCAGATGATAACTCAAGAACGCATGGGCCTAGGATCATGAAAGTTCATAGGTACATTGATCATGACTCGCAGATGACCCCTATTGATTTTGAGGTCACCAGGTCAAAGGTCAAGGTCACGGTGACTCGAAATAGTAAAATGGTTTTTTAATGATAACTCAAGAATGCATACGCGGCCAACAGGGCACACTCTACACAATATTACTGAAGCAACTGGTCTGTAATCCTAAATCAATAATTATCAGTCCAATAAAAACATCATCCTTTTAGTAAAAAAAAAAGTGGATCAGTAAAAATATTATCAGAATATGAGATTTTTTGTATATTTTGTATATTAAATATTGTGTTTATGTTTAATTTTGTTGATTAATATAAATATAAGCAGGACAGGGGAGGTAATACACTATTATATCTTTCTTATATACAGGGGAAACAAATGCAATAAGTTTAAATTTCATGTTTGATAAATAGAGAAAATTTGTTCATGTCAGTGTGAGATCATTTGTTGTTGTTTTTTAGCTCATCTATTTTATTTTTTTTTAATTATGAGCTATTGTCATCACCTTGGCGTTGGCGTTAAGTTTTGCGTTTAGGTCCACTTTTCTCAGAAAGTATCAATGCTATTGCATTCAAACTTGGTACACTTACTTACTATCATGAGAGGACTGGGCAGGCAAAGTTAGATAACTCTGGCGTGCATTTTGACAGAATTATGTGCCCTTTTTATACTTAGAAAATTGAAAATTTTGGTTAAGTTTTGCGTTTAGGTCCACTTTTCTCAAAAAGTATCAATGCTATTGCATTCAAACTTGGTACACTTACTTACTATCATGAGGGGACTGGGCAGGCAAAGTTAGATAACTCTGGCGTGCAGTTTGACAGAATTATGTGCCCTTTTTATACTTAGAAAATTGAAAATTTGGTTAAGTTTTGTGTTTAGGTCCATTTTATTCCGTAAGTATCAAAGCTATTGCTTTCATACTTGCAACACTTACTAACTATCATAAGGGGACTGTGCAGGCAAAGTAATGTAACTCTGACTGGCATTTGGACAGAATTATGTGCCCTTTTTATACTTAGAAAATTGAAAATTTGATTAAGTTTTGTGTTTAGGTCCACTTTATTCCTACAGTATCAAAGCTATTGCTTTCATACTTGCAACACTTATTAACTATCATAAGGGGACTGTGCAGTCAAAGTTATGTAACTCTGACTGGCATTTGGATGGAATTATGGGCCCTTTATACTTAGAAAATTGAAAATTTGGTTAAGTTTTGTGTTTTGGTCCACTTTACCCCCAAAGTATCATAGATATTGCTTTCATACTTGGAACACTCGCAAACTATCATAAGGGTACAGTAAAAGGACAAGTTGCATAACTCTGGTTGTCATTTTTACGGAATTATGGCCCTTTTTTGACTTATTAACTTTGAATATATGGTTAAATTTTGTGTTTTGATCCACTTTACTTCTTAAGTATCAAGGCTATTGCTTTCAAACTTCAAATACTTTCATGCTATCATGAGGTTACTGCACCTGGCAAGTTGAATTTTACCTTGACCTTTGAATGACCTTGACTCTCAAGGTCAAATTATTAAATTTTGCTAAAATTGCCATAACTTCTTTATTTATGATTAGATTTGATTGATACTTCGACAAAACTACTCTTACCTAACATACCGCAATAGACTCCACCCAAACCATCCCCTGTGCCCAAATCCCCCCCCCCCCCCCTAATAGTTTTTACGTCACCCACTATAGTAGTGGGGGACATATTGTTTTTGCCCTGTCTGTTGGTCTGTTGGTTGGTTGGTTGGTTTGCGCCAACTTTAACATTTGCAATAACTTTTGCAATATTGAAGATAACAACTTGATATTTGGCATGCATATGTATCTCATGGAGCTGCACATTTTGAGTGGTGAAAAGTCAAGGTCAATGTCATCCTTCAAGGTCAAAGGTCAAATATATGGGTCAAAATCGCTCATTTAATGTACACTTTTGCAGTATTTCAATATTCAAGATAGCAACTTGATATTTGGCATGCATGAGTATCTCATGGAGCTGCACATTTTGAGTGGTGAAAGGTCAAGGTCATCCTTCAAGGTCAGATGTCAAATATATGTGGCCAAAATCGCTCATTTTATGAGTACTTTTGTAATATTGAAGATAGCAACTTCATATTTGGCATGCATGTGTATCTCATGAAGCTGCACATTTTGAGTGGTGAAAGGTCAAGGTCATCCTTCAAGGTCAGAGGTCAAATATATGTGGCCCAAATCGCTAATTTTATGAATACTTTTGCAATATTGAAGATAGCAACTTGTTATTTGGCATGCATGTGTAGCTCATGGAGCTGCACATTTTTAGTGGTGAAAGGTCAAGGTCATCCTTCGAGGTCAAATATATGGGTCAAAATTGCTCATGTAATGTCACTTCTGCAATATTGAAGCTAGCAATTTTATATTTGAAATGCATGTGTATCTCATGGAGCTGCACATATTGAATGGTGAAGGGTCAAGGTCATCCTACAAGGTCAAACGTTATATAGGGGGACATTGTGTTTCACAAACGCATCTTGTTTTTTTTTTTGTTTTTTTTTAAGATCATCTCACAAATGACCACCACACCCTCACACTATACCCCACCCCACCCCCCCAATTTTTTTTTTGAAAACTGTTAAAAAACACAAATATTTATTTTTATTTTTTATGTTTGAAATACTGCCAACCATCGCACCCAAGAATCCCCCCCCCCCCCCCCCCCACTCCCCCACCTCTCCCCACCCGAATCCCCCCCCCCCCCCCCCCCCCAATTTTTTTTTTTTTTTTTTTTTTAAGATCGTCTTGCAAATGACCACCTACCCACCCCTCACACTATACCCCCCTACCCCCCCCCCCCCAAATTTTTTTTTTATACGGTTAAAAAACACAAATATCACAAATATTTATTTTTATAAGTTTTTGTTTGAAATACCGTCCAACCATCGCACAATCTACCCCCCCCCCCCCCATTTTTTTTCGCATTTTTGGAAGATAATGTAATAGATGTCCACACCCCCACACTATACAACCCCTCTTCACTCCACCCCCCTCTTCACTCCACCCCTCCCTTTTTTGTGATTGAAAATGAGAGTCCCTTCACCTTTAAAAAGAAAAATAGATGAGCGTTGTGCACCCGCAAGGCGGTGCTCTTGTTATAAACATCATGTAATAAATTACCACACCCCACATTAAACCCCCCCTCTCACCCCCCAACCCACCCCCCCCCCCACCCCCCATTTTTTTTAAACACCAATAAATTACCCCACCCCACATTATAACCCCTCTCTCACTCCCCCCTACCCCCCACCCCCCGATTTTTTTTAAACATCTAATAAATTAACCACACCCCACATTACACTACCCTCTCACTCCCCCCCTACCCCACCCTCCTACCCACCCCCACACCCCTCCAATTTTTTTTTTAAAAACATCTAATAAATTACCACACCCACATTATACCCCCTCTCACCCCTACCCCCCCCCAAAAAAAAACTTTTTTTAAACATCATATTAATTACCCCACCCCCCCCCCCATTATATTCCCCTCTCACCCCCCCCCTATCCCACACCCCATACCCCCCTACCCACCCCCTTAAAAAAAAATATTTTTTTAAACATCCAATAAATGACCCCACCCCTACATTATTACCCCCTCTCGCCCCCAACCCCCCCCCCCCCCCCCCCAACTCCCCCCCCCCCCCCAAAAAAATTTTTTTTTAAACATCTTATAAATTACCATACCCCACATTATATCCCCTCTCACCCCCTACCACCCCCCCACCCCCTTCAAAATATTTTTTTTGTTAAAACATTAATAAATTACCCCACCCCACATTATACCCCCCTCTCATGTTATACTTCTATTATGTGTTATTCTTATATCTCTATAACTTAACCCCTACTGATTTCAAAGTCACTAGGTCAAACGTCAAATTCTCAGTGACAAAACCTGAGTTCACACAAGAGCTCTCACTACAACTCACAGCCCATATAGGGGGGCATGCATGTTTTACAAACAGCCTTGTTCAAATTTGTGTGAGGTGCCTAATGAACATGGTGTGGCCTATAATGGCCAACATATAACTGACACTTGTTCGCAATGGAAAATTCCGAACAATTTAACAAAGTCATGTGATGTGCCTAAAGAACATGACCAGGGGGCCGTTTCATAAACGATCGTACGACAATGTTAACTTACAAGAGAATTTTGTAATCTTAATAACAAGACGTACTAACTCGCTATGCTCGTCAAATATATATGGCGCTAGAGATGCCAATGTAAGTAATTAAGTACTGAAAATTTATTAACATATGATATGGACTTAGCAATTATACATCTTCGAAAAATGTAGGGACTACCCTAGGCCTTAAAAATAGGGATAAGTGACTTCTCCTTTTTTCTGAAACAGGGAGAAGTTTGGAAAATCAGGGAGAAGTTTGTGTGAACAATATCAAAAACAAAACATGTTCATTTCACAACTTTTATTATTTATATCATTACACTATGTTTATTTGTAAAAACAATAAATTTTCACTAAAATCTACTTCATCATAACACATTTAAGTCATTTAACAGTCACATTTAAGTAATTTTAGATATGTACTGGTAGCACCTTTTCATCACATATTTATCGTCATTATCATCATCCCTATGACTGCTTTTGTAACAAAACACAATCTTTATGCATGGATCATCTAGTATATCTATTACTGTTTATCCAAATACTATACATGTCCGAAATATGTACACTTAAGAATGCCTTACCTGTTTAACTTTAATAATCCAAATTTTCCTTGTGTTATCTGGTTTAACAAACCTTATCAAATGATTGTTAAATCCAGTTGATGCTGTCTCCATTATTGAATCACCATTACTTGTAATTTGAATTGCCAGCTTTGAATTGAACGCGGGTTGAATGTTACATAACGACCGCCATTTGCAATGTCCAAGGTCATGACGTAGCAATTTAATTTTACTCTGATAATTAATATCTAATAGAGGAAATGTGTTTTCTCAATGTTTATGTGTAGTATTATGACTTTTTAGTATAAAAAATGAGCTGTGATTCCAGTTTTTGTAAGATGGGTGTTTCTCGTAATTATCGGTGGCTTAACAAACGGACAAAACAAGCTGGACTTTTTAGTGGATCTACGTAATTAATAGACCTTTGATTAATTTTGTTTTTCTTGATTCATTTTTGCCGACTTTCTTTAACCGTGCCGTCTGCCAAAAACCTGCAATTATCGGATGGTCAATCAATTATCACGTTATCATTAGACAACTTGCAGCACACACTTAGTAGCACGAGTGTGTTGTTATAGCAACCAATTTTAAGTGACTGCTTTGTCACGATCAATTAATGATCCGTGGGGGGGGGGGGTAAATTGTGTAACCGTAAGATAAACAGCAAACAATAAACTTGAATCGCCTGCGGGCGGTAGCACGCCTTAGCAAAAATTATTGGGCGGCTTGATTTTCGCTTTTCCGGTCTTGTTTACTCAAAAATTGGGCGACTTAATCTTCGCTTTTCTGGGCTCGTAGGGCGAGATCACAGGCATTAGAGTGAAATTATCGCTCTAGTCAGAGCAAAATTATTGCTCTAGTCGCCCGTAGGGTAGTCCCTGATCGTATCGTAAATGTGTATTACAATGTTTATTGAAACGGTCTCCCGGTCAACATAATATAAGTGACATACCTGTTAAAATGACAAAATCCAAACATAACAAAGAGGATATTTGTTGGATTCGGTGGATTATCGATTTTAATTCACGAGTGATAATAGAAAAAAAAAGAATTCTATGATAACGAGTGAATTGAAATCGATATTCCACCAAATCCAACAAATTTTCTTGTTATTTTATGCCTTTTTTCACAGTTTATATACATTGTTAAAGAGTTTAAGTAAAGAATTTCGCTGGGATAATGACGTCATTTAGTAATTTCACAGTAAACATTGAAAATTATAGATAATTTTCACTGATAATTTTCACTGTTTGAAAATGTGAAATTATCAGTTTTAATTCACTGATATTTGTTTATAAACCACCTTTCCGGTGGTTTAAATAAAATAAAATATTTAAAACGACAAAATACAAACTTACAAATTAATTGATACTTTCAGAGTCGTGTGATGTGCCTAAAGAACATGGTGGGTCCAGAGGATCTTGACGATGATTTGGAGGCGGAGGTGACAGACGAGTGTGGCAAGTACGGCGTGGTGAACAGGGTCATCATCTACCAGGAGAGGCAGGGAGAGGAGGAGGACGCAGAGGTCATCGTCAAGATTTTTGTAGAGTTTGCTGACTCCACACGTAAGTTTTTGCTTTGAGTTTGAGTGATTAGTTAATTTCTTTTTAAGTGTTTTTTTGTCTTGTTTTCTGCAAAGTACGTTAATAATGTAATCCAGTTATAAACAAAATATTGGTCATACTTGTAGTATAAGTAACTTAGTTTTCTGAGTCAAGTACTCGGTATGTTAATTAGTAAATTGGTAATCTAGTCCAGTGTAGTTGGAAAGTGGTGTCCATGCATACTACATACAGTCTAATGAGGGACAGTGTGTTTTTTTAAGGCAATTTCGGCCCCATTCCCCTCAAGAAAGAGTATATATTTTCCCCCAATTTTGTAGAAAAAAATCCCCTCCATAAGATAAAATAAAAAATAATAATTATACCCCCGGTTGGGTGGCATATAGCAGTTGAACTGTCCGTCAGTCAGTATGTCAGTCAGTCTTTCCGAAAACTTTAACATTGGCCATAACTTTTGCAATATTGAAGATAGCAACTTGATATTTGGCATGCATGTGTATCTCATGAAGCTGAACATTTTGAGTGGTAAAAGGTCAAGGTCATTCTTCAAGGTCAAAAGTAAAAAAATACAATCCAAGCTTTAAAACGGAGATAATTTCTAAGCCTGCCAAATGATTTATTGAAATTTTATTTCAAAACGGTGCAATAGGGGGAATTGTGTTTCTGATAAACACATCTCTTGTTTAGTTTATTATACAGATATAAAACTCCACAGCTCTTTATAAATTAAAAAATGCAGTTAAACATGCTTTTATAAACAGTAACTGTTATTTATAATCATATAAGTAATGTTTCACTGTCCGGATTTCATAGATAGTTTTTTTCCCAATCCTAAAGGCACAAGCTTTAAAATATAAAGCAAACAAATTGATGCGGTTTCAAAATAGTATTTTTTCTAAGTCTCCCAAGATTTGTGGCAACATTTATGTCCTGAAGTTACACGGTTGGACATTGTTTGGACATGTGTGGTTGACCGAAGACAATTATCTTACATGTATTGTGTTTCACAGCAAATGATCTTTGCAAAATATTGTTTTGCTATTTCAGAGGTTGAGAAAGGTTGCCAATCGTTGAATGGACGGTTCTTTGGAGGCAGGGTGGTGCAGGCAGAAAAATACGATCAGGACCTGTTTGATGCACAAGATTTATCTGGGTGATACAGGATACCTGTAGAGTGTTAAAACTTGCCAATCTTGTGTTGAAGACTGTTACAGGACTATTGATCTCTCATACCAGCTTACAGGGAAAAGCTGTATTGTGAATGCATTATGGATACAAGCATGTGTTTGAACCAAAATATTGGACATTTGGAATTGATGCTTTGTGCTTTGTATCGCATTATTTAACATTCGGTACTGATGGTTTGTGTTTTGTATCAAAACATTACACCGTTGGTACTGAAGGTTTGTGATTTGTACCGAAACATTTAATTGTTGGTATCAATAGTTTGTGATTTGTACCAAAAGTTCTATGGTATAGATACTTGAATTGGTTACAGAGGCTCCTTTATGGGGAAGTGTGGAACTATGATGCTGGAACTTGTAACAGAGGTGCCTGTAAGGGGAAGTGTGGAACTATGCTTGTATCAGCACTGTGAATAGAAATGTGATAGTGAATAATCTCATAGTTAATTGTGCAGCAAAATACATGTTCTTCACTTTGATTCAGTTGTCAGGAAACCTGTAATGATACACTTTACAAATTGTGAAAGGTCATGTGATTGAAACATTGGAAGAGAAAGCGTGCAGCAAACTACTGTTAGACTGGGTAGTAGTAGGACTGTGAATGCTTAAACACCAATGGTCTGACCTTGAGATGGGAGATGTGCACATCATTATGCATGCCTGTTAATGCAGTGCAGTATAGTGATGATATGGATTCATGGAAACTTGTTATTTGACCTAAGGTTGTAATGAATTCATAGTTGAGTCAATCAGCATTCTTAAATGATTATTGTTTCATATTTGTATGCCAAAGCAGAAATCGTTTCATACAATTGTGTTTCTTTGATGAAATCTCTTATTCCAATTTTTCTGCAGTTGTTAACCTGTGTTATGTTTTTATCTGTATGATTTCAACTGTAAATTATATTTACAATTTATAAAGAAATCAAACAATAATAATCAAAAATGAATTTAGTAATCATCATTTACCAAAGTGTAGCATGCGCATTTTTTCCTTAAAGATGGTAATGTTCCACAGATTGTAAATGCTTTTCTATTATAGAAACAGAATGTATGCCATAATAACAGATTCCTTTCCAATGTTATGAAAACATCTAAGGCTAATGTCTGCACCAACTAAGATATTCTTTACAAGTACATTGATTCAATACATTATATTTGTTAAATTACTTGCATAGTTGTTACTACATATGCCGCAAATAAAATGTTATTGATCATTTTCTTGTTTGTTTTAGTAAATATAGAATAAATTTAGTTTAACGCAACGCTAATCTAGTGTTGAAAATATTTTTTAAAGTTTCCCTAAGACGAATCAATTACTATCCCCCCCCACCCCCCCCCACCTCCCCCTTCGAAGAAGAGGGGGTATATTGTTTTGCACATGTCGGTTGGTCGGTCCGTTCACCAGATGGTTTCCGGATGATAACTCAAGAACGCTTAGGCCTAGGATCTTGAAACTTCATAGGTACATTGATCATGACTGGCAGAAGACCTCTATTGATTTTCAGGTCACTAGGTCAAAGGTCACAGTGACTCAAAACAGTAAAATGGTTTCCTGATAATAACTCAAGAATGCTTAGGCCTAGGATCATGAAACTTCATAGGTACATTGATCATGACTGGCAGATGACCCCTATTGATTTTCATGTCACTAGGTCAAAGGTCATTGTCACAGTGACTCAAAATAGTAAAATGGTTTCCTGATGATAACTCAAGAATGCTTAGGCCAAGGATCATGAAACTTCATAGGAAAATTGATCATGACTGGCAGATGACCCCTATCGATTTTCAGGTCACTAGGTCAAACCTCACAGTGACTTGAAACAGTAAAATGGTTTCCGGATGAGAACTCGAAAATGCTTGCGCCTAGGATCATGAAACTTCATAGGAAGATTGAACATGAATGGCAGATGACACCTATAGATTTTCAGGTCAACAGGTCAAAGGTCAAGGTCAGAGTGACTTGAAACAGTGAAATGGTTTCCGAATGATAACTAAAGAATGCTTATGCCTAGGATCATGACACTTCATAGGTACATTGATCATGATTGGCAGATGACCCCTATTGATTTTCAGGTCACTAGGTCAAGGTCACACTGACTCGAAATAGTAATGGTTTCCCGATAATAACTCAAGAATGCTTATGACTAGGATTATGAAACTTCATAGATACATTGATCATGACTGGCAGATGACCCCTATTACTTTTCAGGTCAAGGTCACAGTGACTCGAAACAGTAAAATGGTTTTCTGATGATAACTTGAGAATAATTAGGCCTAGGATCATAAGACTTCATAGGCACCTTGTTCATGACCGGCAGATGACCCCTATTGATTTTCAGGTCAAAGGTCATGGTCACAGTGACTCGAAACAGTAAAATGGTTTCTGAAGGTAAACTCAAGAATGCTTACGCCTAGGATCATGAAACTTCATAGGTACATTGATAATGACTGGCAGATGACCCCTATTGATTTTCAGATCACTCGGTCAAAGGTCACAGTGACAAAAAAACGTATTCACACAATGGCTGCCACTACAACTGACAGCCCATATGGGGGGCATGCATGTTTACAAACAGCCCCTGTTTGTAATATTACAAACACAGTATAAATGCATGCGTATCCTTCCAATTTTAATGTGTATATTACTCCCATTTTCTGTATTCAATTTCCACATTTGTAATGCATTTTCCCGGAACTCACTTGTTACAATATGTGTACAACTATAAACACACTCCACGGAACTCTGGATAAGAACTGGCAACATTTTTTTAAAGAGCATTGCTGTTGAAAACAAACAACATGACTGCCATAAATATGAAATTTTCCTTTAAACCATAATCCAAATACCAAACAACTTATTAAAGAAAAAATACATTGCAAATTACATCCTCATAAATATATGTATAAATGGAATGTATAAAAAAAATACTGCAAATAATTGTTAATTACTGTACTATAAATAATTATTAATACTTTTTATTGAAGTTTTTATCCATAGGCATATCTACTACGCATGCAAAAATGACCACGTCTAACTGAAATTGTTTCTTTGGTCACCAATCTACATGAATAAAATAACGATAGAAAATTGTCACTTAAAAACCGAGGTAGCAAAATATGAAAAAAGGCATATGTGACATGTCCAAGGCAAGTAATGGTTACAATTCCCCACTTCAATTTATAACGACAAATGCATACTTCAGCTGACCAATTTTAAAGAATTAATTATTTAATATTACTTTGTTTAGAATACACACAGTCATGCTTATACGATAATTAAAATAAGTATAAGTGGGATCTGGGAAACACAGCCCCCTTGTTTTCTGACAGTTGTACAACTCTGAGTTATGAACACAAAAATATTGGCTGAAGATTCAAGCTTAAAATCTTAAGTGCCAAAAGATCCCATTTGATATAGTGTGATCATGAGCATAAGCACACACCACATTAATGCAACATTTTCATAAGTATACAATCATGACAGTGATTATGGTCACATACTCACGTATGGACGGACTCCTTGGTTGGTGTTGGTTCTCTAATGATCACTTAACCGGTAGTTCTTCCAAAATATGCCTTCTTGGCCATATTGACAAACAAGCCAGTATCTACGTAAAATAAGAAAAAATCGTGCACAAAGCAATTAGCAAGCATCTTATAACTATATTATTTAGGAATTGATCGCGCTTATTGTTACATGTTATTGTTTTTAAATAGGCAATAGTTTTACCATCAATACGACAAATGAGAATAACTATTTCTCAAAGATGTGTCAAAGACACTGTTGTCCGCACGCAAAATGTTTGGACACAGAGCTACCAGTCAGTTAAAGAGGACTTGCTTTAAAAGGTCATAATGCTGCAAAAATTGGTAGCAATCAAACGTCCTTCGTTTACTATCACCTGCACATTAATGCCATTATGTTGCGAACGTTTTAGCCGCCACGTATTCAAACAAGTTGCTGAAACAACGTCCGGGACATAAATACGGATCAACGATCGAGTGGCCTTATGCCTCCGACTTTGTACAGGAAAACATATATAAATAGCATTTATATATGAATCCTTAATTTGTAATATGCAATCAAGACTATTTGTATTGAACACATACAGTAACCAACTGTGTAAAGAAATCAGGACCGAAATACCCATGTAAACATTTTAATTTCTACAAATCGGATGAGTTGTTGCGTTGTGTTTTTACTTTAAATATGTATTAAATATGTGTACACTATAATCAAAACATTAATAGAAATACCACAAACAGAAACATGATTAAAATGGATACCTGGCATCATTTTCAATGTTGTGTTGATCCGTGCGCAGTCGCCTGGTTTTTCGAACACCGTGTCTAAGTTACCGTTGTCCTTGACAACATGTTCCTGAAACCAGAAGCATGTCTTGTCAAGTCGTTTAACTTACTGGCAGTGTTTTAACATGCCTACGTTGTATCCTAACGCTTAAAATCTTTAGAAATACCAATCGTGATAGACGTTTATTTCAAACTAAATTTAACTATTTTCATATCATATTGGATTCGAAACTATTTATTTGCGCAATTACAACATTTATTGTATACCTATAGTTTTTGCTGTTACCAGAACACACTGTATAAAAGATTTAAATACGATAATCCTTATTTGATACTAGTTTTATCCGTATTATGCTTCTTGATGGACAACTTTCTTACTTTCGAATGGCTTGGGCAATTTGCATAATGTTTAAACAAATTTCGTGACCAAACTTTGACGTTACGTCGTTTGGCCTTAAACAAACTTGCTTTACACTAGTTTGGGATCTGTTCTGCAGAAAGAAGTATAGGGAAAGCGAAATATTAAATATAAACTCCAACAGTTTTCATAAAAACATCAAAAATCATACTTATTTGTGGGGTTATGTCATCTGGTCCATGAATTGATAGACAACAGTGTCTTGTGTCGTGGCCACGAGGTATTTGGTTTGGTTTACCTCTTCGAAATATGCTAATGATCTGAGTCTGTGATTTTGTTATGTCTTGTTTTTATGCTGTTTAAACTTAAAATTATAGAAGTAGCATTTTTGCACAGCAAACAATTCAATCGCTTTAAACAATTACGTTAATAATCTTAAGTGGGAAACTGGTTCAGATGCTGTAAAAATAGTGACACAGTAAGGCTGTGAAGTTTTCTATTCAGTTTAGCTCTTCAATAGAGCGCCGTATAACATTTTTACATGTACATTTTTATAAACAAGATAAAACATTGAATTTCAATAAACCATGCAACTTATCAAAGTACAAGCATTCTAAGTCTTATAATAATATGACTGGTTTGCTGAATTAACATTTCCAGATCACTGACATGTCCATTCAGAGGGAGACTGTCGTAGATACACATTTTTTTAAGCACGAGGCCATAGACTGATATAGCCTGGTATTGTTGCTACATGCGCGACGGCAAAAATCAATGTCTTCAATCTGGTTAAATTTCGAACAACAATGCTGCCCCGACATAATGCAGCGTGAGTGCAAGTGTAATATGCAAACGAATCCACACGAATGAATAACAACGTTTCAATTGCTTTTATCTATAATAAAGTAGATGTCCCGTTTTGAAACAGCCTGTCTCTAATTTATCATTGGTGTGTAATTCAATCAATTACAAATCAAAATAAGTCGCAAACAAAGTGATATATTATTGGATGATAAATTATTTCCTGATAAATAATATCATTATAAGTGACCAAACGTTTTCGTGGTATTCAATAGTATGGTAAATTGATTATCTTTATCTTTGGGAAAAATTAAATGATTGAGCAGCTTTGTTCATTTTTGCCATAATAACCTTTTTTTACATTTATTATACAATAACACATAAACACAAAAACAATGCGTGGCTGAAATATACTGTTGCGAGAGACATATACAGTTTTCTACAATATCTACAATAACAATGATATATGTCTATGGATATTTATAAATACAAACATCATAATCTCGAAACATGAATAACCGATTAGAAATAAAGACTTTTGTTGACAAGTTTATGTAAATGTTAACATAATTCTTTGGCTAACAATATTATTTTGATAACCCCAATACTACAGGTATAAAAAAAGATGTCTTTTTGTAAGTTCACATGCACTCACTTGTGTACATCAAACACTAAAAAAATTGAATTCGTTCCAAATAAACAACAATAATTACCATGAAGAAATTAAACAATCTTGACATTAGGCAATATAGCAAAGCACTGTTATACTAGTATATTAAAGAGTCTAAGAATCTATCGAAGTTTATGACTTTTTCATTATATACAAATGATGTTATGGGTAAGAGTCTATAAACTATATAAAACAGATTGTGAATGCAAACTCATCTGATTAAAATAACTTTATAGTATTCACCTTTTATGTTCTTAATATGTTTGCTGTTTCTACAGATTCTTAATATGTTTGCTGTTTCTACAGATTCTTAATATGTTTGCTGTTTCTACAGATTCTTAATATGTTTGCTGTTTCTACAGATTCTTAATATGTTTGCTGTTTCTACAGATTCTTAATATGTTTGCTGTTTCTACAGATTCTTAATATGTTTGCTGTTTCTACAGATTCTTAATATGTTTGCTGTTTCTACAGATTCTTAATATGTTTGCTGTTTCTACAGATTCTTAATATGTTTGCTGTTTCTACAGATTCTTAATATGTTTGCTGTTTCTACAGATTCTTAATATGTTTGCTGTTTCTACAGATTCTTAATATGTTTGCTGTTTCTACAGATTCCTAATATGTTTGCTGTTTCTACAGATTCTTAATATGTTTGCTGTTTCTACAGATTCTTAATATGTTTGCTGTTTCTACAGATTCTTAATATGTTTGCTGTTTCTACAGATTCTTAATATGTTTGCTGTTTCTACAGATTCTTAATATGTTTGCTGTTTCTACAGATTCTTAATATGTTTGCTGTTTCTACAGATTCTTAATATGTTTGCTGTTTCTACAGATTCTTAATATGTTTGCTGTTTCTACAGATTCTTAAAAACGAATTTCAATCTTTACCATGTGACTCATATTAACTTACTCATGTACGTTAAATAAAGCAGATGAACACGTATTTTTGCAACGTATACATGCACATTCCCTTTCAATAAGTAAGACATTGTGGAGTGTTTATTGCATTTTGTCAGATATGGTTTTGCTGACGCCAATGATTGATAAGTCGTTTTATGTTTAACGAGTTACACAACAATGGCACTTGTCTGGTTATAATTATCTGCGTCCACCGGTTTCTTCATTTTTTCAGTGGTGCGTGAAACGTGGCGGTATCAGTCCATACAAAAGAACTAATGAAACAGATTGTGAAAAATGTATGAGGTACATACAAGAAAGCTTAAGAAAAATATTACCATATATTACTATATTTGTAAATCAACCCAACAGAAATGATGCACACATACAATTTATACACATGTATTTAAAACGCGTAATTTACATTTTTAACAATAAATAAACGGAAACATAATCAATGTTTAACTGTGAACACTTTTTAACTATTTGAACTAAAATCGTGTCTTGTGGTAAACTAACACAAAATCAATCAAAATTAATGTTAGGTGGACAAATCACAAATTGCATCACAATGATTGATTGCAAGTACGACACACAAAAACCATACAACCGAAAGAAATTGATTTTTTGATGAGGTTCATGAATTCGGTTTATTTAGTACACAAATGTACGTTCGTCAGCAAATAAACACGTTTGCGGTTTAGGACTTGCTGGATGTAAAATCATTATGAGGTTATTCATCTTAACCCATTTATGCCTAGCGTCTAGAAAAAAAGGCCTTGGCAAACAGCGTAGACCCAGATGAGACGCCGCATAATGCGGCGTCTCATCAGGGTCTGCGCTGTTTGCTTAAATGAATTTTTTTATAAATATTCTAAATATAGAAATAAATATACTAGACATCCCTAATTTTGGAAATAAATTGATCAAAATTAGAAGGACGGGAGAGTCCACTGGGCATAAATGAGTTAACTGCATGGGCAGCAGTGAGAAGATAAAGGAAAATATTTGCCTCACCGATATTTACAACGTTAAGCACATAACGTGAGACAACACATGACAATTATCATGTCACTGTCAAGTCGTTACTGCAGTAACTTTGTGCATGATTATTGATTTGATGCAGATGTCTACGACATAGCAAACATAACTTACTTCCAAACAATATGTTCCACTTTTTCTTTTTAACGGAACCTTGTTGTGTGTATTCTCTCTTTATTCTATACGAGTACATATGCACACGTTTATCCATCATTATAGTTACGCGTCAAGTATTTTCTGCTACATATACTGTTTTAGGTTTTGTTTGATTGCCAGTAGAATATAGAATATATAAGACGGATTAAAAGATCATTGATAATATAAGAGGTTTAATAAAAAACAATGAACTAGCGTAAGTTAAACATAAACAAACATGTGTATACACAAAAATCATGACACGATTGCAAAAAGCCACGATGCGCTCATCTGAGACCAGGACAAATTAAGGTGGAGTTTAAAAGGATAACGTTACTTTAAATTTTATGGAACAGAAATGTAATATCTATTCACACTTCTAGCATCTATGAAACTCAAGAAACTTTAGCAGAGAAATCACAAACCAAATGCGCGCATAAAATGATATTAATCACATATACATATGCGGACATACAATCAAAACATGAATGCAAAAACGTGATGCGGGAATCTAATATTGCACACATAATTTAGGTTTGAAGGGATCTTTTCACGCTTTGGTAAATTGACAAAATTGAAAAAAGTTGTTTCAGATTCGCAAATTTTCGTTTTAGTTATGATATTTGTGAAGAAACAGTAATACTGAACATTTACCATGGTCTAATATAGCGATTATATGCATCTTTTGACGATTTTAAAACCTAACAATTATAAAGCGTTGCAACGCGAAACGATTGAATAATTTGGAGAGTTCTGTTTTTGTCGTTAAATTTTGTGAAACAACGAAGATTGTTTATATAAGGTATAAAATACTACTAGTAAGTGTACTTGGCGGAATAGCTCAGTAGGCTAAAGCGTCTTTACTTCAGGACTCTGGCAGGACTCTAGGGGTCACTGGTTCGAAACCTGCTCCGGGCAATGTTCTTTTCCTTTTTTAATTTTTATTCTTGATTTTTCACTGGAGCTTTTACGATCCAATGTTTACATTTATCAATATAAAGCATTTAATGAATAAGTTAAAAAATGCCAAAATCTGTGAAAAGGCCCCTTTAAGGACTTAACTTAAGAAAGATGGTACTGACACATTAATTAACCTATTTATGCCTAGCGTCTAGAAAAAAGGCCTTGGCAAACAGCGTAGACCCAGATGAGACGCCGCATGATGTGGCGTCTCATCAGAGTCTGCGCTGTTAGTTTAAATGACTTCCTTAAAAAATATTCTAAATATAGAAATAAATATACTAGACATCCCTAATTTTGGAAATAAATTTATCCAATTTAGAAGGATGGGAGAGTCCACTAGGCATAAATGGGTTAAAACACACCAACATTTTTGCACACTCTCTAGTGCCAACTAGTGTCTCAAATAACACAAAGATTGTTTTAATAATGTATTCAATTATTTTAATTGTTTTTCAAACTCTTGCTACTTCATTCACACCTACCGTTACCCGCTTTCGGTATGTTGACATCGCATCCTTAATTTATTTTCTGGGGACAGCTCTATTGGAACAACCCATGCAGTAAGCCATTATCTTGTTTTCGATCCTGCAAAAGAGGCTGCATGTACAAATTTCAATAATTCACATGTTGATTAGTTAGAGATCGAATGGAAAGATTCCAAATAAATAACACAAGAAAAACAACTTCAACATCACACTCACACTTTCATACTGTAAGTAAAACTTCCAAGCGCCCTGGCGATTCTTTTTGTATAAGAATATAACGTAACAAATAGTACCTTTTATTTTGTATAAATCAAATTGGAAATCTGTAGCTTTTATGTATAACATACCGAAAACAAACACTATTAGGTTGAATTGTAACTGCTGGTAAACAGTGAACGATTTTGTTCACCTTAGCGCGTTATTAATGACAAGACATTTCAAGTTATATAACTATTCGTTTCAAATGCGTCTTACATTATAATGAGGGGAGTTCAGCCATACTGAGAGCGGCATTAAAACTATCGATGTTCACTCATTAAGATTTAGACGTATTTTTATTAGACCTATAAAATATGTTTAAAAACACTATTCCTTTTGATAAATTGTGTGTTTTAGGTGGTCCTTCATGAAAAATAATGACTACATATAACTTTATTCATCATTTACTGACACGAAAGGGAAAATGGTTTTTAAGTAGGAGATTTTAAGGTCATGTGAGGCTGGTGCGAACCGAACCTAAAAAGGTATGTTGTTGTCTTCGCGTCTAATTCTTACTTTTTTGTATCGGATCACGACTTCGTGGCGAGTTCGATAATCAAGACTATGTTTAGTGTGAGCGTTAGCTCACACTAATGTTACAGAGCAAATTTTGCAAATTAGTATGCGCTTAAACTGCTTAGCATCGCTATGGAAAGACAACCACTGCCTGTTTCAGTAAAATTAGCAGACGACAAATTTATGCTATAAGCGTCTGCTAGGAGAGATAACCACCACATCTGCCTGTTCAGTGCAGTGGGTGTATATGACTAGTAGTGTTTAACAGCTTGTAAGACGACATTGGCCAGTCTAGTGCTTATCATTGAAATCTGTACATATTGGCTGCTTTCAGAAATGAAACGGGGCTTAATGCATGTCAAATAAGATTAATCTGTGCACACTGATTAGCCTGTGCACACTGATTAGCCTGTGCAAACTGATTAGCCTGTGTAATGCGCATAAGATAATCAAGGACGACATTTCTGATTGTATAATGTCTTTCGTTTAAAGAGTCTCTGGTACTGGAATGACAATTGATGCATATACATTAAGCCCTGCTTTCCCAAAATGAAGCTTAAATTATATTTTGTATTAGTGATTAAAAAAAACACTGTGCTTTAAGACACACTCTTTATAAATTTGAATGGGTTGTGTTCATTTAAAACGTGCAATATAAAAAGCTTTAACATAATTTTTATAACTCAGTTGCGTATAAACTTATACAACAGCGAACACCTACAGTGCCTTCAGCGCTTTGATTGAGATATTATATCGAATTGTTTTAATATTCTATGATCACAATTTAATTACAATTATTTTGCAGTAAACACATAGTAAACATTTAATTTGTCTTTTAAGTACTTTCATCTAGTGGCAAACATTGAATACTCGTTATAAAACGCATCTGCACGTCATAATTACCTATATATTAACCCATTTATTCCTAATGGAATCTCCCATCCTTCTAAATTGGATCAATTTATTTCCAAAATTAGGGATGTCTATTATATTTTATATCTATATTAAGAATATTTTTTACATAAATTCTTTTAAGCAAACAGCGCAGACCACGATGAGACGCCGCATCATGCGGCGTTTCATCTGGATCTACGCTGTTTGCCAAGGCCTTTTTTCTAGACGCTAGGCATATATGGGTTAATTTAACTTTTTAACAGTCCCTTCAACATGAAGTCGCTAGCGTTGATCGCTCTCCTTGTCGCGGCAGTGGTCGCTCATCCATATCGATACAGCGGGGCAGGGTACGGCTATGGTTTGGGTGCCGGATATCACGGTCTGGGTGCCGGGTATGGTTACGGTTTTGACGACGGATAAGGCTACGATTTGGACGACGAATATGGCTACGGGGGCGCCAGATATGGCAGATATGACTACAGGGGCGCCGGATATGGCTACGGTTTGAGCGGTGGATACGGGCACGGCCTGGGACATCCATACTCGCAAAATAAATCAATGCATTACTTCGGCAAAATATGTATTACAATAGCAAAACATGCTAAAAACTGTATTAATAATGCAAGAGATGGTATAAAATAGAGAAGCGCATTTTTATATATAATATATTTTTTATTCATCACAAAACTAAGAATATGTGAAAAACTATTGTTATTTTATAACATCCTTTATAGCAAACACTTTTTTCACTAAACCATCGAAGTTATTGTGGATCAACAGTCAAACTATTAAATTAGAATAGATAGTATTCATGTTTTTGCAAATAAAAATAAAACCCAAATACAAAAATTAGATATTAAAGTTTGAAAAAAACTGCGTTCGTAAAGATCATCAAGTGTAGTACAACGATACATAATTCCAATTAATTTTTTCGATTTCATCATGCTAGGTGGGTTTTACACCAGGAAAACATAACATTAATTAGAAAAACAAGATGGCTCGTATGAATATTCATGAGCAAAATGCAGCGAGCCGGTCGGTCATTAAAACGTGTAAATTAATGCGTTTTACTTTTCACTAAATTATTTTACGATGAACGATTTTGAGAATTTTACTTGTTCAGAGATTTTTTTTATTTGTTATGTTTGATAGTTTAATGTTCATCAATTTCAATTACATTTACATGAATAATAAGATATGTGTTGCATTAGTCTGAGGCCAAATTTTAACAAAATCCGTTCTTAGATAATAGAGCTTTATTGATTTGAGTACGCGTTTGAAAAGTCTCCAAGTGTATGTATGTACTATATATACTATAGTTATAGTTATAGTATATATATATTAGTTTCTAGTTTCTGTATATATATATATATATATATATATATCCAAATATTGCAATATTATACAATTTGCTACCTATGATACAGTATTTGTTTTGATCACCTGAAATATATTATGAATACTTGTTCCCATATCAATATCTGGTTTGTGAAAAGTTTCTTGTTTTCTCTTCCAGAATAAACAACCTCAGTAGCAGTAATGAGTAGTTATTGTAGCAGTAATGAGTAGTTATTGTAGCAGTAATGAGTAGTTATTGTAGCAGTAATGAGTAGTTATTGTAGCAGTAATGAGTAGTTATTGTAGCGTAATGAGCGTTATTGTAGCAGTAATGAGTAGTTAATTGTAGCAGTAATGAGTAGTTATTGTAGCAGTAATGAGTAGTTATTGTAGCAGTAATGAGTAGTTATTGTAGCAGTAATGAGTAGTTATTGTAGCAGTAATGAGTAGTTATTGTAGCAGTAATGAGTAGTTATTGTAGCAGTAATGAGTAGTTATTGTAGCAGTAATGAGTAGTTATTGTAGCAGTAATGAGTAGTTATTGTAGCAGTAATGAGTAGTTATTGTAGCAGTAATGAGTAGTTATTGTAGCAGTAATGAGTAGTTATTGTAGCAGTAATGAGTAGTTATTGTAGCAGTAATGAGTAGTTATTGTAGCAGTAATGAGTAGTTATTGTAGCAGTAATGAGTAGTTATTGTAGCAGTAATGAGTAGTTATTGTAGCAGTAATGAGTAGTTATTGTAGCAGTAATGAGTAGTTATTGTAGCAGTAATGAGTAGTTATTGTAGCAGTAATGAGTAGTTATTGTAGCAGTAATGAGTAGTTATTGTAGCAGTAATGAGTAGTTATTGTAGCAGTAATGAGTAGTTATTGTAGCAGTAATGAGTAGTTATTGTAGCAGTAATGAGTAGTTATTGTAGCAGTAATGAGTAGTTATTGTAGCAGTAATGAGTAGTTATTGTAGCAGTAATGAGTAGTTAGTTAGTATTGTAGCAGTAATGAGGTAGTTATTGTAGCAGTAATGAGTAGTTATTGTAGCATTAATGAGTAGTTATTGTAGCAGTAATGAGTAGTTATGTAGCAGTAATGAGTAGTTATTGTAGCAGTAATGAGTAGTTATTGTAGCAGTAATGGTAGTTATGTAGCAGTAATGAGTAGTTATTGTAGCAGTAATGAGTAGTTATTGTAGCAGTAATGAGTAGTTATTGTAGCAGTAATGAGTAGTTATTGTAGCAGTAATGAGTAGTTATTGTAGCAGTAATGAGTAGTTATTGTAGCAGTAATGAGTAGTTATTGTAGCAGTAATGAGTAGTTATTGTAGCAGTAATGAGTAGTTATTGTAGCAGTAATGAGTAGTTATTGTAGCAGTAATGAGTAGTTATTGTAGCAGTAATGAGTAGTTATTGTAGCAGTAATGAGTAGTTATTGTAGCAGTAATGAGTAGTTATTGTAGCAGTAATGAGTAGTTATTGTAGCAGTAATGAGTAGTTATTGTAGCAGTAATGAGTAGTTATTGTAGCAGTAATGAGTAGTTATTGTAGCAGTAATGAGTAGTTATTGTAGCAGTAATGAGTAGTTATTGTAGCAGTAATGAGTAGTTATTGTAGCAGTAATGAGTAGTTATTGTAGCAGTAATGAGTAGTTATTGTAGCAGTAATGAGTAGTTATTGTAGCAGTAATGAGTAGTTATTGTAGCAGTAATGAGTAGTTATTGTAGCAGTAATGAGTAGTTATTGTAGCAGTAATGAGTAGTTATTGTAGCAGTAATGAGTAGTTATTGTAGCAGTAATGAGTAGTTATTGTAGCAGTAATGAGTAGTTATTGTAGCAGTAATGAGTAGTTATTGTAGCAGTAATGAGTAGTTATTGTAGCAGTAATGAGTAGTTATTGTAGCAGTAATGAGTAGTTATTGTAGCAGTAATGAGTAGTTATTGTAGCAGTAATGAGTAGTTATTGTAGCAGTAATGAGTAGTTATTGTAGCAGTAATGAGTAGTTATTGTAGCAGTAATGAGTAGTTATTGTAGCAGTAATGAGTAGTTATTGTAGCAGTATGAGTAGTTATTGTAGCAGTAATGAGTAGTTATTGTAGCAGTAATGAGTAGTTATTGTAGCAGTAATGAGTAGTTATTGTAGCAGTAATGAGTAGTTAATTGTAGCAGTAATGAAGTAGTTATTGTAGCAGTAATGAGTAGTTATTGTAGCAGTAATGAGTAGTTATTGTAGCAGTAATGAGTAGTTATTGTAGCAGTAATGAGTAGTTATTGTAGCAGTAATGAGTAGTTATTGTAGCAGTAATGAGTAGTTATTGTAGCAGTAAATGAGTAGTTATTGTAGCAGTAATGAGTAGTTATTGTAGCAGTAATGAGTAGTTATTGTAGCAGTAATGAGTAGTTATTGTAGCAGTAATGAGTAGTTATTGTAGCAGTAATGAGTAAGTTATTGTAAGCAGTAATGAGTAGTTATTGTAGCAGTAATGAGTAGTTATTGTAGCAGTAATGAGTAGTTATTGTAGCAGTAATGAGTAGTTATTGTAGCAGTAATGAGTAGTTATTGTAGCAGTAATGAGTAGTTATTGTAGCAGTAATGAGTAGTTATTGTAGCAGTAATGAGTAGTTATTGTAGCAGTAATGAGTAGTTATTGTAGCAGTAATGAGTAGTTATTGTAGCAGTAATGAGTAGTTATTGTAGCAGTAATGAGTAGTTATTGTAGCAGTAATGAGTAGTTATTGTAGCAGTAATGAGTAGTTATTGTAGCAGTAATGAGTAGTTATTGTAATGCAATCAGCATTTGTGCCATGTTTTTTCCGGCTTCTGGTTAAGTAAAACGCCATAAGTAACCACTTGCAAAAAGAAGCCTTTTTTGCTATCAATTACTGAACATGTGATCGGTTTGGACAAACGTCTAAAATAAATGTCACCATACCTATAGGAGTATGGCAATCAAACACCAATCTGCCTTGACTCACGAAAATAGAAGATGCGAGTTTTAATTTAAGATACCATCCACATTAACACAGAGATGTGAGTTTTAATTTACGACATCACCCACATTAACACAGAGATGTGAGTTTTAATTTACGACACCATCCACATTAAAAGAGAGATGTGAGTTTTAATTTACGACACCACCCACATTAACACAGAGATGTGAGTTTTAATTTACGACACCACCCACATTGACACAGAGATGTGCGTTTTAAATTACGACACCACCCACAGTAACACAGAGGTGAGTTTTAATTTACGATACCACCTACATTAACACAGATATGTCAGTTTTAATTTACGATATCACCCACATTAACACAGAGGTGTGAGTTTTAATTTACGACACCATCCACATTAACACAGAGATGTGAGTTTTAATTTACGACACCGCCCACATTAACACAGAGATGTGAGTTTTAATTTACGACACCATCCACATTAACACAGAGATGTGAGTTTTAATTTACGACACCGCCCACATTAACACAGAGATGTGAGTTTTAATTTACGACACCACCCACATTAACACAGAGATGTGCGTTTTTATTTACGACACCACCCATATTGACACAGAAATGTGCGTTTTAATTTACGACACCACCCACATTAACACAGAGATGTGAGTTTTAATTTACGATACCACCCACATTAACACAGAGATGTGAGTTTTAATTAAAGTTACCACCCACATTGACACAGATATGTGAGTTTTAATATACGATACTACCCACAAAAAGACAGAGATGTGAGTTTTAATTTACGACACCACCCACACTAACACAGAGATGTGGGTTTTAATTTACGATACCACCCACATTAACACAGAGATGTGCGTTTTATTTTACGATACCACCCGCATTGATGCAGAGAATAACGGTCGTTCATAGATAACTACAAAATAAAGTCCCAAGACTCGGGTTTATGTGATATTCTTTGACAAGTACCAAGGAGGCCTTTAATTTTTTCATTATTGTTTACTACATCCCATAAATAAATCTCTTTTATCCAAAACACTGCCCATCGTCTGTCAATTTCGAATTAAATTTAACAGTTTGTTCTTCATCAAACTATCAACTTTTCGATCAAAAGATCATTTTTTATTTGTCATGTTTCAACTTTTTAGCATTTGTAATATGTGTCTTTCATTCAAGCAAATTATTCATCACTGCTAAGCCTTAATTTACTATTAGATGATGAAACAGGCCACCAGTATTTCATAAAATATATTAGAAGTAAGAATACAGTACAACAAAAAATGCTAATACAATAAAAAAAAAACATTAGAACACCGACTTAGGATGCTCAGTGTATGTATGCTGCAAATAATAAAAGAAAGTGAATTGATCCTTAATTAGGTTTGAATTTAATTAATTGTCGACTGAAGCCCGAAAAAGTCTTTAGTGTAGTGTGCGATAACTTTGCTAAATAGAGTTCGAAAATAGCAAAAAACCGACCAATTGTGACATCTTGGATGACATGAAGGATCAAGCCTTGATAAAATATTAGTTTTCATCGTCGGTTGTCTATTGTCTGCAAAAAATACATAATACAATTTGGATTTTCTTGCCTAAAGCGTATAGGATAAAAAAAGTAATACATTAGGAGTATACTATACCGTTAAACATAATTAACAAATAATTACATACATTGAATTAATTCTTGTTTTAATCGTAGTCAATATTCCTGTGAACACAATATTTACTTTACTTCAGATATAAATAATTGCAACGCTCTGCGATTTGAATATTTAATCTGATGTTCGTTTGTATGTATTATTAAACGTGCACGTAAACAAATTATTCGATGTACTAAGTGATTTGAGCGAGCTGACTTCCTTCGAAAAACATCGTTCTTTAGTAACGGCAGAACAAAAATACTCAGAAAAAGTATAAATTACACCAAATAGTATAGCATGTAAGTTCGAAAAAGCATACATGTTATTTTTGGAACGCGCTAAATTTTATCTTGTTGTCGATTGGTTGAATTATAGAACAAGTTTACCAATTTTTATTTTCAACCAATGGAAACGTCTTCTTTTCGTTAAACCGATTGCTAACCCACAATGGTGGTCGTGGAAGTGAAAGTACGCTAAATGTGTTGTTTCTTCTGAATTTCCGACTTTTTACCGTTCAACTGGGACTAAAGAACGACGTCATTCGAAGAAAACTTAGTAAATGAAAAACGTACGGGGAGTTTATTGCAAAGTTCTTGTTTGATTGTGAAAAATCGAACGAAAATCGCCTTCATTCATTACTGACAGCTGGACGTCCGGAATTACACACTACGATTTTGGGGTCATATTTGTGAAACTTTTAGCGGTTTTGGACATACTTGGTGGAGTTTCATCAAATAAAAGGTGATTTATCATAGATGGACGCTTCCTACTGGCAACCACAACGACATATGTGTGCATTATTTGATCTTTCATGCTGTTGGATTGTGTTATTTAATACACATGTGAAATCATCGTTGGATACCTTGACTCTAATTATATACATGTGTATATAAGAACCAAAAAAAATATTCAAGTACCTGTGAATGAAGGTTATTTACTCAACACTCTCAAAAGACTTATGCTGTTAATGTAAGTGTTTATGTACCTTCAACGTTCCTGCTGTATGCATGAAATACTTTAGTGACAATATGTTGGCAGTATTATTTTTTAGAAAATTTAGTTGGAACGAAATAAGATAGACTTGTACGAAATAAACATATATGAAACTAATCACTTATTCTGACGATATTTTTTATCCGTCACGACCAGTAAATTCCAAAATAATTCCTCATTTTTTACTTTGCGCGGCTTCATTTCAAATTTGCATTAATCCACTGTTTGAACACATTTTAAATCGAAAACTGCCTATCCGAAGGTAAATGATGACCGAGTGAGGCATATGTAAAACATAACCTTTAACGGTATGACGTCATATGAAATAATCGAATTATTTTGTCGATGTCGAATGAACATGACATATTGTTTTCAATATTATTTTATTTTTGTATGTGTTATTTGTTTATGCAATAATAGCGAAAATACACATTTTCTCTGACATGATCATCTGCGGGCGCTCTCTCTGCGCACTCGGGCAGGGACGGATTATTCGAGCGCCAGCAGATGATAATGCCCTCGAAAACGTGTATATTCAAAGGCAGTCTGTGATATCCATGTCTGTGTTATGAACTCCCATGTGTATTTAACATTACCAATATTTCGACCCGGTAACCAAAGATTGAATGACAAGCTGTTGACAATTTTGCTGTTGATTTAGTTGGAAGGCTTCATTCTGATAACACGGCAATCAAATAGTAAATTGTGTTTCCTTTAGAACACATTTGGATGGGGCATGGCTATGTATTGACATTTTCTTATCTCTAAGCACACAGTTTTGCTTGATTAATAGTATGTGAACGTTTCAACCGCAGTGGTGTCATTTTGCTAGATAAAGTTTGCGAAACAAGTGTGGCAGAGCCCGCACAGGTAACAGATTAACGAAGTAAGATCGCAACATGGCATGTGTTTTACTATTCTTGGCGTGTTTATTTATCGGATGTATACATTCAGGTATGATTCATCTCGCAATTGCATTTTTACATATACATTAATAAAACCTTTAATTTTCTGTAAAAACAACAACAATATGTACACGCTTTGCGTTTGCTTAAAAGTCGTGAAGCCTTACATTACTAACATTGTCGTTATAACGGATGACGGCTTTAAAGTCAAATGTATTAAGCGTATTATACACGTGACAAGTCTTCACAGAAAGGGAGCGTTGTTCATGCTATTTCTTCCCGCCAGAAAGGTAACGATGTTCATGTCATCCGTGACCACACAGAAAGGTAGCGTTGTTCATGTTATCTGTGTCCTCAACGAAACAAAACGTTTTTCAAGCTTTCTCGATCTCGTCCAAACAGAAAGAAAACGTTGTTCATGGTATATGTGTCCTAACAGAAAGGTCACGTTGGCCATGCTATATGTGCCTTCAAAGAAAAGTAACATTGTTCATGCTATATGTGTCCTCACAGAAAGGTAACATTTTTCATGGTATCTGATGTTGTTTATGCATTCTGACGTTGTTATTGCTATCTGAAGTTGTTTATGTTATCTGACGTTGTTTATGCAACCTGACGTTGTTCATGTTATCTGACGTTGTTCATGTTATCTGACGTTGTTCATGTTATCTGACGTTGTTCATGCTATCTGACGTTGTTCGTGTTATCTGACGTTGTTCATGCTATCTGACGTTGTTCATGTTATCTGACGTTGTATATGCTATCTGACTTTGTTCATGTTATCTGACGTTGTATATGCTATCTGACGTTGTTCATGTAATCTGATGTTGTTTATGCAACCTGACGTTGTTCATGTTATCTGACGTTGTTTATGCTATCTGACGTTGTTCATGTTATCTGACGTTGTTCATGCTATCTGACGTTGTTCATGTTATCTGACGTTGATTATGCTATCTGACGTTGTTCATGTTATCTGACGTTGTTCATGTTATCTGACGTTATTCATGTTATCTAACGTTGTTTATGCTATTTGACGTTGTTTATGTTATCTGACGTTGTTCATGCTATCTGACGTTGTTCATGTTATCTCTTCCAGCGTCTACACAAGGATCAAATTACGAGTAAGTTGCGATTGTTATGAGAGTTATTCCTACGATTTTTCATTTATTAACCCATTTATGCCTAGTGGACTCTCCCATCCTTCAAAATTGGATCAATTTATTTCTAAAATTAGGGATGTCTAGTATACTTATTTCTATATTTAGAATATTTATTACTGAAAATCCTTTTAGCAAACAGCGCAGACACAGATGAGACGCCGCATCATGCGGCGTCTCATCTGGGTCTACGCTGTTTGCAATGTCCTTTTTTCAGGACGCTAGGCATAGATGGGTTAAGTAGGCAAGATTAATAATAAATATTTAATCAGAAAGAAGGATATTGACTTGTCCGGGATGCAGAAAGTCATGTTTTGCTTTAGGTACATATTTTTGCCATATTTAATAACGTAACTTAATTAATTTTGATTGCAAGTAGTTTTTATATTTAGCAATTAAATTGTATTATTTAATTCGAATTGAATAAGTTAAACATTAAATACAATTTATTTCTGCATACGATAATTGGACATTTTATTATTTCTGTTACATAACTTGTATTACAGTAACAATCATTATTACTATCGGGACGATGGGCTTGCTATTGCGATTGGAATTATTGCCCTCTCGTTCAGCAGTCTCAGTCTGATCTGTATCTTCGTGGGTCTGATCTGTATCTGTGCCAGGAAATGTTGTCGACAGTCTCCACCAGCAGCTTCTAGTATGTGTATTTATGCTCTTATTTGAACTTGTATTCTCATGAAATTATTCAATTTACTGAGTAATTATATATATTTCGTGACAATTTGAAGATTGCGATGAGGTGTTTGTTTGTGATTGTTAATGTTTTTATACATAAACTATGTGTGTATTGTGTGTTTTTACAGCTGTGGCATTTGTTAATGCAGTGCCCGGTACGATGCAGTATGGGCAACCACTTACTCATGGTCAACCAATGATGCATAATCAACCCGCTATGGGTGGTCAGCCAATAATGGATAATCAACCCGCTACGCATGGTCAACCAATGATGCATAATCAACCCGTTATGCATGGTCAACCACCCAAGTATGGTCAACTACAGTAGACGTTCAACAAAAATGACGTCCCCAATCACTCATCTTCTTTCGCTAGTTGGGTCTGCATTGGAGGCACCATCAGTAAACAGTTTGGGAAGGGATTGGTTCACATTGTCTGTGTTAAATTAAAGTGTCTAAAAACATTAAGCTGATTTAAGCATTTCTTGATTGTATTTAGTTAGCAAACAAAGTTTCGTGATAGACGAATGATTAAATAAGTTTATTATATCGATATTAAAACATGTGAAAACTGAATATTCTTGAAACAGAAGTTTTTGCCTATGCTACTAAATATTCCTGCTACGTTCCTGTCACCTGTACGTCAGTAATAAAGGGCATTTTGTCTGTACTAGTGTGTGCGCGATTGCATCAGTCAATATTAATGATTTTCTGTCCGTATGTCAGGAACATGATTACAAATCTAACAAAGAGAACATCTCACCTTTTTTTAATTTTAACGTTAATGATCCTTTCGGATAGGGTCATCCGTCCAAACCCAGATTATTGTCTACGTAGGTTTTTATAACAAACGGTGTGTCAAAAAGAAAGCGTCGTGTGGTAATATGGATAAAAAAGGTACTAGTTATTCGGATAAAGCAAATCAAAATAAGTGCACAATACCATTATATGTCGTTTAACATATCTAAATTGTCAACCATGACATTTGATAAATGTATTAAAAACATATTTTTTCAAGTTCTGGCATTTAAATGTTATTAAATTACACACAATATCAGTGCTAATACACATCTGATTTCACTGAGAACGCAAACATGATATTAGTTTAAAATTATTTATTTCAGCTCGATAGCATCGAAAGCTTAAGGCTTATTTAAAACACTTTCGAGTCCGTTTCATGGGCCAAGAATCAGTTCTTGGTCTCTTTGGGAGAGATTTAAAGAACATTTTGGAGATCGAACACATGGCCTCCGATCGCTAGGCGGAAACCGTATCCATTGTGCCACGGCGACCTGTGAAGATGTTTTTTTAATGAATTCAACTAATATCAATTGATGATTAGATTTAATTGTGTTATATTAAAAACCAGTATTACGTGTGGTTTTACGCTTTATTATCAGGTGACCCCCCTCCTCTAAAAAACAACAACAACACAAAAACATGTGAACTGTTAATTCACAGAAAAAATAAAATCAATGATACACATCATAAACACGATATTAATGGTAAACAACCTTTATATATCAAATTATACAAGCGTCGATTTGACACAGTCACGTGTGTTAACATTTGTCCAATCGTATAGTAAGTGTTACAGACATTGGACACAGACGTGATTGTAGAATATTACAATAAAGGATGCACATTGATCCCGCTCTGGGAAAACGGTGCTTAATTCATTTGCGATTGGTGTCGTCGCAGATCAGCCTGTGCATCACGCACAGACTAATCAGGGACGACACTCTTCGAATAGACTTGATTTTTGTTTGGAAGAGATTCCTTAAAACGAAAAATTCCAACAAGCAGATCGTTTCGTCCCTGAGATACGCGGCGTCTATATTTATTATCTTTTTTTTTAATTTCAGCAGTACACCAGTGCGAAAAGAACCTCAATTACATACATTCATGCGGACAGACAATTAAAACTGGACAATATGAACGCAGTGTATTTTATCTTCACTACCATCACTCGCATTTATCAAATACTGATGATTTTGCACATCTATCTGTCAGTCGTGTTTCTGTTTGTTTTTTATTGTTTCGCAACATAATTGTATACCTAACACTTGTGTTTTGAAACCGTGATTAGTAAATTTTTCAATGATAAAACATTCAAACATGGTACATTAATTAAATACCAGGCAACACTAATGGCAATGAAGTAACATTCAAGTTTTCTTCGATCGTAAAGTTTAATAGATTGGATCATCACCATACAATGTGTGTATCAAAACAAACGATTCAAAGCCAAGCCTTTCAAAAGACACATCACATATAGCGGCCTCGCTAAGAGTCTATGACAAACACGCGTAAGTTTGCATTCTTTATCACGTTAACTATTGA
This sequence comes from Dreissena polymorpha, assembly GCF_020536995.1. Classification (NCBI taxonomy): domain Eukaryota; kingdom Metazoa; phylum Mollusca; class Bivalvia; order Myida; family Dreissenidae; genus Dreissena; species Dreissena polymorpha. The sequence goes on from NC_068362.1 coordinate 25,500,725, forward strand.
GACACGTCGAATCACTATATGTTTATCAACGTATTTCAATGACTCATGTTGTATGTTATCTTACCAAATTCAACTCTAGCCATTTGATAAATGGGGCATATTTTTAAACGGACGTTGTTTTGTATTAATAAGTGAAGGGATTAGGATTGTGTACATAACTAAGTTCTGCATCAAAGAAATGAGCCTTTTATCTGGGAAAACGGGGTTTTGCAATGTTAAGTGTCGTCAAAGATTAGACTGTGCAGTCCGCACAGGATAATCAATGACGACACTTTCCGCTTGTATTACATTTTTCGTGTAAAGAATGTATTTTCAAACGAAAGTCACATCTAGTGGAAAAGTGTGGAGTTTATAAATGCATTACTTCAACATTTTTTTTTAATAATATACTTTTAATAATAATGATTTATAATGTAGTAATGAATTTAAATGTTTATTGACAACCTTTGACCGTTATGTTAAAACAATATTTTTTATTATACAACAGCTAAAAGATCTTATTTTTGGACAAAATATTCTGTTTCTGCCATGAGCGCGTTAAATGCAAATTTGTCGGAGAAATAATGTCATTTCAGTGTTCACTTTGCAGTTTAGTTTTCTTTTCAGCGCTTTGCATTTTATCCACGCAGTTCGATAGCGTTTACGAATGTTTGACCTGTTTTATCACTGGACGCGAATAAAGAACATTTTGAAAAGGAACAGACAATTTCGTTGCAGTTCTCCCAAATAGAAACATGCACTATCGCATACAATGTATATCCTTAATTTGGAATGTTTTCACAGCAACATTAACAAAACCCTGTTTTATGTAGTTTCTCTCTGCAAAATTCTATACGAGTACATATGCACACGCATATTATACGAGTACATATGCACACGCATATCTTACTTTTCTATTTAAGCGTCATGTATTTTCGACTAGATATTATGTATTATGTTTTCTTTTTGATTGCCGGTAGAATATAGAATATATTAGAAAGATTAAAAGATCATTGATAATATAAGAGGGTTAATCAACAGCAATCAACCAGCGTAAGTAAAACATAATAAAACATGTGTATGCACAAAACACCATGACACGATGGCAATAGAATATGATGCGCTCATAAGAGACCAGAGAAGGAATTAAACTAGTATTCTGATGAGGAGGTCTAGTTAAGAAGAATAACAGTACTTATGGAACAAAAAAATAATAATTTCTAGGCACATTTCTAGCATCTTTGAAACTCAAGAAACTTAAGTAGATAAATCACAAACCGAATGCGCGCCTAAAACGATTTTAATTACATATACATATGCGGACATACAATGAAAACATGAATGCAAAAACGTGATGCGGGAATCAAATATAGCACACATAATTTAGGTTTAAGGACTTCGGTTAAAAGGCATGGTACTTAAACACTTTTAACACATGAATTCAGCTGATAAGAATGCCGTACATTCCCGCTTTAACAGGGATATTGACATAATACTGTGGTTGCACCGCATTTGCAGTGCTAACACTACACTGTAGAACGTTCAATATTGAAACACACAAATCAGCGGGATACCATATTTTCACGCTCTTTAGTGCCAACTAGTGTCTCAAATAACTCAGCAAAAATACGAAGTGCAAAAACACAAAGATTGTTTTAATAATGTATTCAAATATTTTAATTGTTTTTCACACCATTGCTACCTCATTCACAACTACCGTTACCCGCTGTTCGGTATGTCGACATCGCGCCCTTATATTTATTATATGGGGGACAGTTTTACTGGAACAACCCATGAAGTTAGCCATTGGCTTGTTTTCGACCCTGCAAAAGAGGCTGTCTATACTTTATACACAGTTCAATATGCCACAGGTTTATTATTTAGAGGTTTAACGGCGAGACTTCAACATCACACTCATTCTTTCATATCATAAGTTAAACTTCACTGCGTCCTGGCGACCATGAACATTTGGATGGTGTATTTAGCTTTCGTTACACAGTATATGATTATGGCTTCAATATACAGTAAAGCAATACAAATTTAATCCTCCTGCAACAATATAATCCATACTTTAAGGTTCCATTATACGTGGTTGTTATTATGCGTTGTTTGTTGATAACTTGTTTGGTACAGTTTTTATCAAATTTGGTACCAACAATATACGGCTCAGCCGACTAGATTCTCCGACGAGCCAGATAAGCATTCTCCATCCACGTCACCGGCCTATTATTCTATTTATCATGTCACATTTATTTCTTTTTTTATGCTTTTTTCACCGTTTATGTACACTGTAAAATAGTTTAAATGGAGAGTTTCGCTTGAATAATGACGTCATTTCGTAAAAAACGACGTCATTTCACAGTTAAACTGAGCGACTGACGGATATTCGAGGTCACGTGGTAAACTAGCCTAATATCTTTTGGGTTATTAGGTTACCTGGTTATCAGGCTGATTAAAGGCATGTGACAGGATAAATGGAGAATAATAGGTTGGCGACGTGGATAGAGAATGGTTATCTGGCAAGTCGGAGGCATTTATTAGGTGAGCCGAAGGCAAACCCGATAAGATCCTCCGACGAGCCAGATAACATTCTCCATCCAGGTCACCAACCTATTATTCTATTTATCCTGTCACAAATTTTCTTTTTATCATAGATCTATATATGCTTTTTCTCACTGTTTATTTACATTGTTAACGCCACATATTCACATCGCCACGGATACTCATGTTGAACCACGGGCTAATCACAGAAAAATAACGCAAGATAGGATTCAGACACGGTTATGGGACAATGCGCCCAAACAATTCTACAGGGTTACTCCAACAATTACAGCAGAAGCTATACATGAAAACTCAGACAGTAAAATAGCCCGCGTAATGTCTTTGAGGGTAATAATACCAATGAACTCACGCTTATTAATTGCTGTTTTTAGCTCTAGTAAACAAACAATTATTTTCTTATAAGAATGCAACAAATAGCATGAAATTTGTATTATTAATCAAATTGGAATATGTAGCGTTTATGTATAACATCCCGAAAACAAACAATATTAGGTTGAATTGTAACTGCTGATAAACAGTGAACGATTTTGTTCTCGTTAACTTATGGAGTTACACATGAACAAATTCACATCCCATCGTAAGTTTGGCCTGCGTAAGGTCACGCTAAGAGATCGTTTGAGTAAGACCGATAGCTTGAACGTAGCAACTTCGTCCATTGACCTTAAGGTATAACCTTAGCGTGTTATTAATGACAAGACATTTCAGGTTATATATTCGTTTCAAATGCGTCTTGCATAATAATGAGGGGCGTTCAGCCATAATAAGAGTAGCATTAAACATATTGATGTTCTCCCATTATATTAAGACGTATTTTTATTGGAACAATGTATTTAAATAACACTATATATTTGATAAATTGTGTGTTTCTGGTGGTCCTTTATTAAACAGAATGAAGACATTAATTATTTCACCATTTAAAGACACGAAAAGGGAAATGGTATATAAGTAGGGGATTTTCAGGTCATGTCAGGCAGGTGCGAACCGAACCCAAAAAGGTATGTTGCTGCCTTTTCATATCTAATCCTGACTTTTAAACAAAACAGTTCTTTATCGTAATTCGTCGCAAGTTCGTTTATCGAGACTAATTTTGAGTTATTATATCGAACTGTTTTATTTTTCTATGATCACATTTGAATTACAATTATTTTGCAGTACACACAATTGCTTTACCGCGGGATTTCAAAATGGACGACGACGACACAAAACGAAGGACTTTGATAATCTCTATTTTCTGTATTGCCGTGTTCACCAAATAAACAACCTCAGAAGCAGTAATTGGTATTTATTGTAATGCAATCAGCACTTGTGCCATGTTTGTCCAGCTTCTGGTTAAGTAAAAAACAACATTAGTAACCACTTGCATAAAGCTGCTTTTTTCTCTGTTTGCCATTAATTACTGAACATGTGATCGATTTGGACAAACTACTTAAATAAATGTCACCATACCTCGATGAGTATGGCAAACATAAACCAAAATGCCTTGACTTACAAAAATAAAAGATGCAAGTTTTTATTCACGATACCACCCACATTGGAACACATATGCACATTTTAATTTAAAGGGGCCTTTTCACATTTATGCAGATGTTGAAGTTTGTCATTAAATGCTTTATATTGATAAATGTAAACAATGCATCTGAAAAGCTGCAGTTAAAACAACAAGAATAAAATTTAAGAATGAAAAAATGTATCCCTTACCTGGGCTCGAACCACTGACCCCTGGAGTAAATGTCTATCGCTTCGACCACTCGGCAATACCTGCTCATACGATGTGTGGTGTATTTTATACTTAATATAAGCAATCCTCGTAGAATCACAAACTATAACGATAACACCCGAACCCTCCAAATTATGCAATCGTTTCGCGTTGCACAACTTTATCATTTTCACGTTTTTAAATCGTTAAAGAAACAAATAATGGATATTTAAGAGCTTGGTAAATGTTCAGTATTACTGTTTCCTCACATATCATAACTACAACGAAAATTTGCGAATCTGAAACATTTTTTTTAATTTTGTCAATCTATCCAAACGTGAAAAGATACCACCCGCACTGACACAGAGATGCGAGTTTTAATTAAAGTTTCCACCCACATTAACACAGAGATGTGAGTTTTAATTTATGATACCACCCACATTGACACAGAGATGTGAGTTTTAATTTACGATACCACCAACATTAACACAGAGATGTGAGTTTTAATTTACGATACCACCCACATTGACACAGAGATGTGAGTTTTAATTTACAATACCACCCACATTGACACAGAGATGTGAGTTTTAATTTACGATGGTCATTCATAGATAACTAACAATAAAGTCCCAATACTCAGGTGTATGTGATATTCTTTGACAAGTACCAAGAAGACCTTATCTTTTGTCATTATTGTTTACTACATCTCATAAAATAAATCTCTTTTAACCAAAACACTGCCCATCATATATCCATTTTGAATTTGCTGTTAAATTTACAGTTTGTTCTTCATCAAACTATCAACTTTTTTTATCAAAAGATCATTTTTTATTTGTCGTGTTTACACATTTTAGCATTTTTTAACATGTTTCTTTGATTCAAACAAATGATTCATCACTGCTAAGCCTTAATGTATTCTTATATGATGAACCATGCCACCAGTATTTCATAAAATATATTAGAAGTAAAAATACAGTACAACGGAAAAGGCTTATACAATAAAAAAAAAACACATCGAGAGTCGACTTAAAATGCTCAGTGTGTGTATGCTGCAAATAAAAAAAGAAAGTGAATTGATCCTTAATTAGGATTGAATCCAATTAATTGTCGACTGGAGCCCGGAGAAGTCTTTAGTGTAGTGTGCGATAACTTTGCTAAGTAGAGGTCGAAAATAGCACAAGACCGACCAATTGTGACATCTTGGATGCCATGAAGGATAAAGCCTTGATAAAATATTAGTTTTCATCGTCGGTTGTCTATTGACTGCAAAAAAATACATAATATAATTGGATTTTCTAGCCTAAAGCGTATAGGATAAAAAAGTAATACATCGACATAATGTATTTAGGAGTATACTATACCGTTAAACACAATTAACAAATAATTACATACATTGAAGTAATTCTTGTTTTAATCGTAGTCAATATTCCTGTGAACACAATATTTACTACATTTCAGATATTAATAGCCGTTTTTGCTTGCAATCGCAACGCTCTGTGATTTGAATATTTAATCTGATTTGTGTCTGTATGTATTATTAGACGAGCACGCAAACACATTATTCGATGTACTAAGTGATTTGAGCGAGATGACGCGTATTAAGAGTGGAATATTTTTATTGAACATATACCCTTTAAGCCATGCAATCATTAAATTTACATCTTGCATTACGGCCTGTTCATGTGAGGCATTACGACGATGGTCTGGAATTGATACGATATGATGCTTGGTTTCAAAATCTTGTCAAAAAACCTGACAACGGCATAAATCGCATGTCACCGTTGCCAATTGTGAAAGTTGATTAGCTCTCGTGATATTGAAACAAAAAAGTGCAAGTCATCAAATACATACGCTCCTGCATTGCTGTTGAATTGGAATTGCTATGCAACTAGATTAATGTTCATTTATAAATGTTTTATATTATGGGGTTTGAAAATGGTTTTTATCACACGTTATTTGCGCTGACTAGTTCAAAAAGGTTGCGCTTAGTAGTTTAAAAAGTTGCGCTGACTAGTTCTCAAAAAGGTTACTCTGGCTTTACATATTGCTTAAGTTTGAGTTTGATTACTCATAATGTATTACGAAAAGTTGTATTTTGCCACATATTCGAGAATAGCGGATGGTAAGAAGAGTTGCTCAACTGATAATGTATCAGCTACAAAGGCCGCTTGGGATTTAAGGAAATCAAACTACATGAAGGTCATTCCTATTGTATTTTCATTAAATAGAAATAAATACGTAATAATATTGTATTCTCCTTCTGACCATTATGAAAAGCTCTCCGGGCTTGGTATTCCTTTATTTAACAAAGCACACAATAGACTGTGTTGCTCGACACACTTCGTCGTTAGTATGCTACTATGGGGCAATATAGGAGCGTATTCAGTGGAAAATGGTTAAGCTTTCAATATTCATCAGTTCATCTCTGTAGAATTTTCACCTAGTTGTCAAGATAATTTACTTAAATGTTGTTCCACCGATTGCATCTGGTAAATTTTGTTTTACCGATTCATACGGATTTATTCTTTTCATCAATTTCAATCGCCATCGCTCGGCTTAAATTTGCAGTCGTTAAACTTGTGTTGCGTTTGGTACTGTCCTGAGATCTAAGTGTAAACCAGTGTTTTTATTTGAATAAGCGAGCATTGATTCACGTGATAATGAAACTAAGGCAACGGAAAATCGATCGTAGCTCGAACTGGAAATATAAATTTTCTTGCAAGGGACGGTTTAAACATAAAGTGCTTTATGAAATAATAAACAACTTGGCTAGGAACTGAAACAAAAAAAAACACATAAATTATCTTAACCTGAAAAACGTGAATAGAATATAACGGATGCATTTTTTTTTATTTGTAATCATATTCCCACTTTAAGAAACATACTTTGTAATCAACATTTTATTGACTATATAGGCTAGTGCATTTCTTAAATATTAAAATTAGGTCCAATGATTCGCGAACATTTGCACGGACAAAAAATGTACCGAAACAATCTTTTATTATTTTGCACTCATAGACCATACATTAATGCTTGCACATCATTTAAATGTATGTGATTATGTAAAATGTCAAAATGTACGTTTAATTATGCCACGTATGAGTTGTTTTCGCGTGATCAACGAATTCCCACGAGAGAGAGAGAGAGAGAGAGAGAGAGAGAGAGAGAGAGAGAGAGAGAGAGAGAGAGAGAGAGAGAGAGAGAGAGAGATTAAAATAATAATAACTTGTGAAAATGTTTAATCATAGTAACACACGTTGGTCAGTTGTTTTTTTATAAAATAAACAAAGATTCATGCTATCAATGCACATACGAAATGAGCAGTACAGAATGTTAATATTATTGCTTGGAACAATTTATGCTTTCAGCAAAAGCCATGAGGGCTATCATAGTCTGCGTATTCCTTCTCGGTGCCATAGCCATATAGCTTAACCCATTTATGCCTAGCGTCTAGAAAAAAGGCCTTGGCAAACAGCGCAGACCCAGATGAGACGCTGCATGATGCGGCGTCTCATCGGGGTCTGCGTTGTTTGCTAAAAGGAATTTCTGTAAGAAATATTCTAAATATAGAAATAAATATACTAGACATCCCTAATTTTGGAAATAAATTGATCCAATTTAGAAGGATGGGAGAGTCCACTAGGCATAAATGGGTATATGGAGGAATGCCTAAATAAGATTTAAGCAAAGTTACTTTAAATAATGCTATTCTTTATTACATTTAATATTCGCGAGTTCGTGAGTTCTGTTTCATATGACGGTGGATACGAATTAAATATGGCTTACTAATATGACACAACTGTCAATTGTCTTCGTTATGAGTAAAAAAGTATTATTGCAATTTATACTTGTACATTCGTCAATAATAACAAAGACATAGTGGGTGAGCATTACATTACATTTGGTCAGATTTCGTAATATTCACGTAAATGATTTATCAGTCGCTGTTTTGTTAAACTGGACAGAAACAGGACGTTTAGTATAGTTGTATAACACCTCACCAGAAACGCACATGTAATTAATAGACATGTATATACTTGTTTTAAAACCATTTTTGAACAATAAATAAGTTTAACATAAAAAATAGTTTACTTTGCACACATAGTAGAACTACTTGAAGCACAATCATATATCGTTCCTTAACATCAAATGACAAATAATCAATCCAAATTAATGTTAGTTGAAAAAAAATATCACAAACTGCAACGTCATGATTTAGAACAATAACAACTAACAAAAATCAATACGACCAAAAGAAATTGATTATTTGATGAGGTCAATAAATTTGGTTACTTAAGCACGTTCGTCAGCAAATAAAAATGTTAGCGCTTTTGGACATTATGGATGTATTAATTACTACGATGTTTCCAATTCACCATAGCTGGGCAACAGCGATAACATCAAAGAAATATCTCACAGATATTCGCAACTGTAAACAAATTAAGTGAGACAAACAAAATGACAAAGATATGTTCATAATCTTGATTTGATACAGATGTCAAAACAAAATTCCCTCTCAATTCGTTTCCCTTTTCCCTTTTAACGGAAACTTTATTATTGCATCATCTCTTTCCAATATTCTACATGAGTGCATATGCACTCAAGAGTGCATCTGCACTATTTTATCCTACTTTTGCTTTTTAAGCGTCAAGTATGCTCTGTTACATATACTGTATTAGAAGGTTTTGTGTTTGTTTTTCAGTGGAATATGAAAGGTTATTACAAAAAGATCATTGATAGTATAAAAGGTTTAATGAATAACAATCACCAAGCGCAAGTTTATTTTCTTGATAAAAAAACACCCTTTTCTCTTGTGTAAAATAGCAACAAATATGTGTATACCAAATATACAAAAAACACAATATATTAAAAAGGCAATTTACCAAAAGTTGCCCACCTGAGACCAGAAGGAACTAAACTATGTGGAGTTGGAGTTTACAAGACTAAAAGCATGTCATGAAACAGAAAAACGATATATCTTGATTTTAGCACTCTATGAAACATTAGAAACTATATCAGTGGAGAAAACACAAACCAGATGCGCATCTTAAACGATTTTAATCAAATGAACATATAGAAAACGGGAACGTACATAAATGCCATAAACGTGATGCGCGATTCGAATTGTACTCACATCAGACTATCATAGTATCTCTTTAACTATGGTAATCGTCTTCAAAAATAAACAACTTCAACCTTTGTCAAATGGTTGCACTTCAGTCAAAATTACAAGCTTAACAAACACATACCGTGGCAGCAATACATTTCAACAGAACGATACCATTTTCTTATCAATTGAGATATCGTAATAAGAAACATTCTAAGAAAAATGTGTGATGATTGGGCAATAAAAACGCTACTTGAGGAAAGTTATCAAGGTTTCCAAAAAAAAATGGGCCTAGTGACGTAGTGTCACTGGCGGCCAGCGGGTAGTAAACAAGAAACCGTCAGAGACGGGTGATGCTCCCCCAAAGTTTTTTTTGTCACAAATATTGCACTTTATATTCAGATAAAAGGAAACGTCTTGAGGGGCATAACTTTGGACAAAATAATACGATGGATGATTTCGCAACTTGAAAATTTAAAAGGGCCATAACTCTCTTAATAAATCATCTTATCAGAACCCACTAATAACATGCAAATCTCCTCAAGGTAGTTAAGCTTCCCATAAAGCTTCATTGTATTCCAGTCAGTAGTTGGGGAGAAATAGCACGGACAAAAATTGCACTATATGTACAGATTTAGAAAATTTCAAAGGGCCATAACTCTGTGAAACATCATCCGACCATAACCGGCTGATAATATGCACATCTCCTGTTGGTAGTGAAGCTTCCCATAAAGTTTCATTGAATTCCCGTAATAAGTTGCTGAGAAATAGCTCGGACAAGAATTGCACTATATGTACAATGGAAAAATTCAAAGGGCCATAACTCTGTGAAAAATCATCCGACAATACCGGCTCATAATATTCACATCTCCTCTTGGTAGTGTAGCTTCCCATAAAGTTTCATTGAATTCCGGTCATTAGTTGCTGAGAAATAGCCCGGACAAGAATTGCACTATGTGTGCAGTTAATGGAAAATTTCAAAGAGCCATAACTCTGTGAAAAATCATCCGACCAGAACCGGCTTATAATATGCACATCTCCTCTTGGTAGTGAAGCTTCCCATAAAGTTTCATTGAATTCCGGTAATTAATTGCTGAGAAATAGCCCGGACAAGAATTGCACTATATGTACAGTTAATAGAAATTTTCAAAGGGTAACTCTGTGAAAAATCATCCGACCATAACCGGCTGATAATATGCATATCTCCTGTAGGTAGTGAAGCTTCCCATAAAGTTTCATTGAATTCCCGTAATAAGTTGCTGAGAAATAGCTCGGACAAGAATTGCACTATATGTACAATGTAAAATTTCAAAGGGCCATAACTCTGTGAAAAATCATCCGACAAAAACCGGCTGATAATAGGCACATCTCCTCTTGGTAGTGAAGCTTCCCGTAAAGTTTCATTGAATTCCCGTAATAAGTTGCTGAGAAATAGCTCGGACAAGAATTGCACTATATGTACAGTAATTGGAAAATTTCAAAGGGCCATAACTCTGTGAAAAAATATCCCACAATACCGGCTGATAATATTCACATCTCCTCTTGGTAGTGTAGCTTCCCATAAAGTTTCATTGAATTCCGGTCATTAGTTGCTGAGAAATAGCCCGGACAAGAATTGACCTATATGTACAGTTAATGAAAAATTTCAAAGGGCCATAACTCTGTGAAAAACCATCCGACCATAACCGGCTGATAATATGCATATCTCTTGTATGTAGTGAAGCTTCCCATAAAGTTTCATTGAATTCCCGTAATAGGTTGCTGAGAAATAGCTCGGACAAGAATTGCCCTATATGTTCAATGGAAAATTTCAAAGGGCCATAACTCTGTAAAAAATCATTCGACGAAAACCGGCTGATAATATGCACATCTCCTCTTGGTAGTGAAGCTTCCCATAAAGTTTCATTGAATTCCCGTAATAAGTTGCTGAAAAAAAGCTCGGACAAGAATTGCACTATATGTACAATGGAACATTTCAAAGGGCCATGACTCTGTGAAAAATCATCCGACAAAAACCGGCTGATAATATGCACATCTCCTCTTGGTAGTGAAGCTTCCCATAAAGTTTCATTGAATTCCGGTAATAAGTTGCTGAGAAATAGCCCGGACAAAAATTGCACTATATGTACAGTTAATGGAAAATTTCAAAGGACCATAACTCTGTGAAAAATCATCCGACCAGAACCGGCTGATAATATGCACACCTCCTCTGTGTAGTGAAGCTTCCCATTAAGTTTAATTGAATTCCGGTCATTAATTGCTGAGAAATAGCCCGGACAAGAATTGCACTATATGTGCAGTTAATGGAAAATTTCAAACGGCCATAACTCTGTGAAAAATCATCCGACCAGAACCGGCTTATAATATGCACATCTCCTCTTGGTAGTGTAGCTTCCCATAAAGTTTCATTGAATTCCGGTCATCAGTTGCTGAGAAATAGCCCGGACAAGAATTGCACTATATGTGCAGTTAATGGAAAATTTCAAAGGGCCATTACTCTGTGAAAAATCATCCGACCAGAACCGGCTTATAATATGCACATCTCCTCTTGGTAGTGAAGCTTCCCATAAAGTTTCATTGAATTCTGGTCATAAGTTGGGGGGAGCATAATAACTAATATCAGCGTCAAAATCTACGTTAACTTTCAGCTGGTTCACACTTCCCAAAAAATTTCGCCAAAAGAAGTGGTAGACATAAGGTATTTTAAGATTTACATGTACATATAGCTATGCTCCTAACAGCACATATTTTTATGTTCCCCAGTCTATACTTGGGGACATATTGTTTTTGCCCTGTCTGTTGGTTTGTTGGTTTGCGTCAAACTTTAACATTGGCCATAAATTTTGCAATATTGAAGATAGCACCTTGATTTTTGGCATGCATGTTTATCTCATGGAGCTGCACATTTTGAGTAGTGAAAGGTCAATGTCAAGGTCATTCTACAATGTCAAATGTCAAATATTGAAGATAGCAACTTGATACTTGGCATGCATGTGTATCTCATGGAGCTGCACATTTTGAGTCGTGGAAGGTCAAGGTTATCCTTCAAGATCAAATTTATGGGGGAAGACATAGTGTTTCACAAACACATCTTGTTTAAGATATAATCTATCATATATGAAACGCAATAGCAGTGTTTCGTTGCAGAACTATACAACCATAATAATAGATATCAATGAACCCATTTGAAAATAATAGCAAAAGATGGAACTCAAGAAACTCTTTAAGGAGATACCGGTGTGTTCAAAATGAAAATTAGAATGTGTTTATCAGTGTTTTTGTCGTTCTTCAATTAACAATAGACATATATCTGTCATGTATTTTTATTATTTATATAATATTACATCCTTAATAGCAGAACCTTTTTTCACTTTACCATTAGTTATTGTGGATCAACAATACAACTATTAAAAAAGCATATATGGTATCCATGTATTTCAAATTAAACCATATAACAAAAATCTTTTATATAAAATGTTAAATGGATATCAGTAGATCATTCGGCTCGTACGGATAGTGTCGAATAAGTATGTTAAATGTACAAATCTTTCAAAAGCTCGCACGAAATCATTGAAAAATCAGACGTTGGCGGATATTGTGAACAACAGTTAATAGTTTCCACACATATTCCACACCAGTTTCTTGCGTGCGATCTACCCCAGTTCATATACACTGTATATACATTCAAAGCTTTTAAATCCAAATAATGCAATATTATGTATTTTGCTACCTATGATGCAAATACAGTATTCTTTTTGATCTCCGGTAATATTTGATGAATGTTTGTTCCCATATCAATGCAATATCTGGTTAGTGAATAGTTTCTTTTGTTTTCTCTTTCAGAGCCCATAATGGCTTTACCGTGGGATTTCAAAATTGACGTCGACGACACCAAACGAAGGACGTTGATAATCTCTAGACTATTTTTGTATTGTCTTGTTAAGCAACCTCGGGATCAGAAATTGGTAGTTACTGTCACGCACTCACTTGTATGAATAAACCATGTATCGACCGCCATTAGTAACCACTTATATGAAGTTGCCTTTTCCTATGTTTTCAAGATAACTTTGTGTAAATCTTTGGTTCTGTTATCAGGGTGCAGAATCAACGCGGTTTCCCCGTGTTTTACACACGGTCTGGACAGAATGTTAACACTCCGTTAAGAACTTTATTTTTGCAAAAATCTCAAGTTATTGAAATACATTTGCAAAAGTCTTTAGTGCATACAAGTTTTTCTTGCCGTTTGTGCTGATATCTTGAGGTATAAGAATAAATCCTTAAATAAGTCTAAAATCGTTGACAAAATTTCACTTTGCGTGAAGCATTACAGTGTACAATGAATGCAGTAGATACCGAATTTTTTAGCAAGAACACAGGCTAATCTCATTAAATAAAGTAATTCCGATGTATTTCACATTGCCATAAGCAGCATTACAATCTGTCTTTTATGCACTAGTTGAAATTCTTAAGAAAAATAATTTTTAAAAGTTATTTGAAAAAAGGCACCACTAACCGTCGTGTATACATCTGTTAAAGTGAAAAGGGGGAATCCCACACAGTCACATGATCCTGGTTATATAGTACGGATTTTTGGTTACTGAAACAATCAACTACTGAACATGCGAACGGTTTCAACACACGTTTTTGATAAATGTAACCATACCTCGAAGGGTAAATCTCAAACCAAACTTACTGGAGTTAAGTAAATAGCAGATGATGTGATTTTCAACTTAAGATTTCAACGTCCTTTTACACCACACAAACACCAACGGTTGATGTTAGATAACTATAAATAAAATAAAATACTCAGGTTATTTTCAGTTGTGTTCTTTTACAGGAATAAACAAAAGCCGTTGATCTTTTCATTTTGTTTCATAAACCCCATAAAATACATTTCTTTTACCACAAACATTGCATAGCATCTGAACATACTGTGATTGCTGTTTTCTTCATCCTTAGTTTTGAAGTCATAACATTTACAGTCTGTAAGCCTTAGAGTATAAAAGAAAATCAACATTTTGTGAAAAAGAAACGTTCCCGAGTATATCGCAAGATATCATAAAGATTTGCATGCAGTAAAATTGCAAATATAATTCGAAAATCGAAATACCCACGATGGCCGTGCATTTTTGTTTTCATTCTAAACCGTGGTCGTTTTTTATCAATAATAATTATTACTAACAACGTTTAATTACCATATCCCGAGCAGATGGTAGTGAATTTGATAATTTTATAAAAACTTGTTTGCAAGTAAAAATATAGCATAAAGCGGCCCGTGAAGCATCCGAATATTCATCTCACAATTATTCAAAATCGTATCTTGTTTGATTCAAACATTTGAACATTTAATATAATATCATAACTGCTGCTAATTTCAGCTTTTTTCTTATAATGTCGTTTGTTTAAAATTCTCGAAACAATACGTTTTTAAACATGTTTACTCGAATTATTTATGTTTACTTACTACAAGTGTATCGTTGGTAAAAATGGAGCGATATACATTATGGGTTGTTATTGTGATAATAAAATTAAAGGAATTGAATTTATCTCAAAATAATTTTGAATCCGATTAATTGTCGATTGGAGCCCGAAAAAAGGAGTATTAGTAAAGTGTGCAAGAATTTTGTTCAGAATACATCGAAAAAGTAACAAAACCGACTAGTGTTGTTTTCTTTAATTACATGAAAAACAAGAGATGTGTTTGTCAGAATACAATGCCCCCTACTGCGCCGCTTTAAAAGATGTTTTTTACCTTTGACCTTGAAGGATGAACTTGACCTTTCACGACTCAAAATGTGCAGCTCCATGAGATACACATGCATGCCAAATATCAAGTTGCTATGTGAAGGGACATAGAAGTTATGAGCATTTTTCGAAACCTAAATGCGAAACCAAAACGCAAAGTGTGACGGAAGGACGGACAGACGGACGGACGGTCCGATCACTATATGCCCTCATTCGGAGGCATATTAAAATCTTGGTATAACAATAATGTCAACGTCGATTGTCGAAAAACCACGAACAGCTCAGGGAATGTGATAACATCTAAGGATTTGTTTTTCTTACGACATTTTTGAATACCGGTCTAAGATTTGTATTCCTTTATATAATATACGACACAAACACTCAGTTGCAAGACCATCTTGAGTCTGTGTAAACAAAAGATTTTATTTGAACATGCGAGCTTTGAGTTACGTTATAATTTTGCATTACAATTTTCATCTTCATAAATATCTATAATTAATGGAATGTATTGAAACTTACCGTGACGGTAACAATTGTTGATTATTGTACAATTAATAATTTATTAATTTGTATGTGTTTATATTCATTGGCACATCTACTAAATGCGCCGCACAATTGACCATATCTAAACCGCATTACCTCATCAAAAGTAGTTCACTTGATTGTTGAAAAATATTAAGTACACAATTTACAAAACAATATTTCACTTTAAAACCGTGACAAACATTTGTGACAGATCCAAATTTGTTTTAAATGCTGCACTTCTATTAATAACGGCAAATGCATATTTCAGCAAAACCATGTTAAACATTACATTATTTCATATAACTGTGTTTTTTCACACACACATGCTTTTAAAATCAGTAAAATTAGTAAACCCGGACAAATAGGTTCTCAAACATAGGATAATTATCCCCTCTACCCATATTTCAGTCAATTTATAATGGTTAAGCCCTATGATATGAAAACAAATTATCATAGATGAGAATTTAAGCTCCAAATCCAAAGTACAACCATTTTTATGTGATGTAGTATAACCTTTGCTATACGTTTATGAGACTTATGACCACCTTAACGCGACGTTGTTTTCATAAGAATACAAACATGATTAGGATAATGGTCACATAATCAAGTCTGGATTCCTCAGGTGTGTGTTGGTTCTCTAGTGTGCACTTCACCGGAAGATCTGCCAAAATAAGCCTTCTTGGCCATATTGACAAACAAGCCAGTCTCTACCACTCCTGAAAAACGAAAATATTAACACTTGAAGCATTAATCAATCATCATTCAACTCGACTTATGAATAAATCGTTTCAATATTTACATGATTCTTTAAATGTTTACATGACAAGTAGTTGTGTTTTAATTAGTAAAATATGGACGATGATTACGACTTCTGAGTGTAACAATTTTAGCAAGATGTGTCAAAGACACTGATGTCCGCACACAACATGTTAGGACATAGACATAGCTACCAGTCAGTTAAAGATGACCCGATTCAAAAGGCCATAATGGTGAAAACATTGGAAGCAACCAATGTTTCCCTTTACATTCACCTACACAGTAACGTTATTCAGTTATAAGCGTTTGACCTACCTAGCAGTTAAGAAGATCTGCGGGAAAAAGTGGGACATAAATAAAGACGGACGATCAAGTGCAATGCTAAATGCCTCCGACTGTTAGTGGCATAATAATGTTGAAACATTCATGAATGAATTCTTAATTTTAAATAAGCATGCTTTTACATAAGTATTTAAGCATGCAACAAGCAATAGGAAACAAACAGGACCGAAATACCCACGTACACATTTTTTTTCTACAAATTGATAAGGAGTTTCTTTGAGTTCGTGAATTTAAATATACATTAAGAAATAAATTTCTAAAAATTCTAAAGATATCATGGTGTAAATGTCTACCAGGTATCATTTTCAGGGTGGTGTTGATATGTGCCCAGTCGCCTGGTTTATCGAACACCCAGTCAATGAGGAAGTTGCCATTGTCTGTAACAACGGGTCCCTGAAACCAGAACCATGGAATGTCAGGTTACGCAAATAACAAATATTGCTTGGACATGCCAAAATTTATCCTTTAGATTAAATACTATACTGTTGAAATACTATATATGATTGAGTTTTATTTTCAACTAAAATTAAAACATTTTAAAATCATATTGAAATCAAAACAATTCTTTTGCGCAACAACAATATTATATATCTATCGTTTTCCTGCCACAAAAACACACTGAATTTAAAGATTCAAAAACGAGATTCCGCTCCAAGCTCTTCTGAGGCTGTTTTATTCATTACATTCGAATATGGTTCGGTCTTTTTGGTGTATGTCTTTTCGTCGTTTTAATTAAGCTCCAATGCTTTCATAAACTCTCCACCAATAATACTTATGCGTCTATTTGTTAGCGTATATTCTCTAGGCTTAGTTTGATGCAAATCTGCAGACCTATTGTCCATAAATTAATAAACAACGGCGCCATGACTACAAAAGAGTTCTAATTCACCTGTACATTATATTCTTATAATGAGCATATGAGCTTATTGCCAATCAATTAGTATGCTGTTGTTAATGTGTTTGTTTCCTTCTGACAAATCTAGAAGTAACTTCTATTAACAACCAACGTCAAAATTGCTCAGAACAATTACTTTAATGATGTCACAGCTATCGTTTCAAACTGGTTCAGGTCCTTTGAAAACAATTGACACGATAATCTGGGAGGTAGTCCTTTCATTCCAATACTTTTTAAACACTATCAGCTAAAAGCAGTTTAGTTCCTCATGTGAGCGCCATGAAACATTTTGTCCCCTTTGGTACATGGATACCTAGTTTTAATTACTAACGAAAAGTTTGGTGTGTTATACGGTAGAGATGTGATGATTTCAATTTCGTTCCATGTCCTCTGCAAGAACAATTCTTACCTTTACATATTTTATTGTATTGTTTATCTCCCATCCACATCCCGCAATGACCATCAATTTGACTGAGTTGAAAACCCCCATAGCACAACAGGAGCACACTCTGCACGTAGAATGCCACCATTAGTTATATGACCTCGCACTTACCATTTTCTTGACTGACATAAACACATGTCATTGTACTTACCATTTTCTTAACTGCCATAAGGCATTAATGGGATCTGAGCAAACAATGCCACCATGAGCCTATTACATAATACTTACCATTTTCTTGACTGCCATTCGGAGCGTTGCCTGCCCCCTTAGGAGCCTTTCTAGCTGCAACATGACGGGCCTGTACGCTAGGTCAACCACCTCTATCGGTACCCCGCCCTTCCAGTTGGTACCCAACACGGAGACATCCTTCCTGAAACATTCCGAGAAAAACAGTGTGAGGGTGATCATATTCTCTATGTAACCGTGTTGTCTTGTGTAAGTTAAATTTTACAATTTTGTATACACGAGTTTGCAGTTGTGGTTATGCCCATCCACTCACAATCAGAAACAAAGTTTAGGAATATATTTTATTTCAAAATACTATTTCGAATAAAATCTTTACCGCATACAAGGCTATAGTTTACGTACAAGCAACGACAAAGCCCACTGAGGTACGACAATAATGTACCACGTTCATTTAAGTGTCGAACCTATTGCTATGGCAAATATGCAACCTTTGATGTCAACAGTTATTTGTAATATACACATGTGAACAAGAAATCACAAACTGGCGATACAAATTAAATTACACATACATTATCATGTGACCTGATATTTCCGTAATCATCACCTTTAATAATGCTGTGGTTATTTAATTATTTATGGGTCATAGGTGTTATCATAATTTATATAGTTACTTTACAGCGAAAGAACCAGTTTAAACGCAACTTGTATGCGCAAATCGTTTCATAAACAAGGGCTGTTTGTAAAACATGCATGCCCCCCATATGGGCTCTCAGTTGTAGTGACAGCCATTTTGTAAATATGTTTATGTCACTGTGACCTTGACCCTTGACCTAGTGACCTGAAAATCAATAGGGGTCATCTGCCAGTCATGATCAATGTACCTATGAAGTTTCATGATCCTAGGCATAAGCGTTCTTGAGTTATCATCCGGAAACCATTTTACTATTTCGGGTCACCGTGACATTGACCTTTGACCTAGTGACCTGAAAATCAATAGGGGCCATCTGCCAGTCATGATCAAACTACCTATCAAGTTTCATGATCCTAGGCAAAAGCGTTCTTGAGTTATCATCCGGAAACCATTTTACTATTTCGGGTCACCGTGACCTTGACCTTTGACCTTGTGACCTGAAAATCAATAGGGGTCATCTGCGAGTCATGATCAATCTACCTATCAAGTTTCATGATCCTAGGCATAAGCGTTCTTGAGTTATCATTCGGAAACCATTTTAATATTTCGGGTCACCGTGACCTTGACCTTTGACCTAGTGACCTCAAAATCAATAGGGGTCATCTGCGAGTCATGGTAAATCTACCTATCAAGTTTCATGATCCTAGGCATAAGCGTTCTTGGTTTATCATCCGGAAACCATTTTACTATTTCGGGTCACCGTGACCTTGACCTTTGACCTAGTGACCTGAAAATCAATAGGGGTCATCTGCCAGTCATGATCAATCTACCTATCAAGTTTCATGATCCTAGGCATAAGCGTTCTTAAATTATCATCCGGAAACCATTTTACTATTTCGGGTCACCGTGACCTTGACCTTTGACCTAGTTACCTGAAAATCAATAGGGATCATCTGCGAGTCATGATCAATCTACCTATCAAGTTTCATGATCCTAGGCATAAGCGTTCTTAAATTATCATCCGGAAACCATTTTACTATTTCGGGTCACAGTGACCTTGACCTTTGACCTAGTGACCTCAAAATCAATAGGGGTCATCTGCGAGTCATGATCAATGTACCTATGAAGTTTCATGATCCTAGGCCTAAGCGTTCTTGAGTTATCATCCGGAAACCACCTGGTGGACGGACCGACCGACCGACAGACCGACCGACCGACATGTGCAAAGCAATATACCCCCTCTTCTTCGAAGGGGGGCATAACAATATGAAACATTACATTTCAATCAATCATGCATGTCATCAGAGCTCAGGGATTTTTTGTCACATAACATGTCTGATTTGCTCAATAAACATAAAGTAACAGTACTTGAAATTGAAAATTACAATTATTATTGATAAAAATGACTTTAAAACGATTTTCTTATAATTTCATTTTTTTCTTTAAACAACAACAACACATAAACAAGATTTGCGCAGAAAACGAAGAAAGCGTGTTTTGCATACATCAACTTGCAGTGCTGCTTTATTTGCCAGTTTCCATCACAAGAAGCAAGGCTGATACTATCATACGAATATGGTTAATTACAAATCTGCTGATTTCAACTTAAAAATCGAAAAGATTTTACTATGCTTTCACTGTGAAATAATTGTGTCTCGTTCAAGATACCAGTGTCTGTCACTCTTACAGGTTCACAATTATGATGACACCTACTCTTGTAATGCGTGTGATAACTTTACCAAAGTTTATTAAAGTTTAATTTATTTTTTGAACGCATGACACCAAAACGATGTTTGTGTGTTTCATTTCAAAATTGATCTTCATTGTATAAATGTCGTTCTTTTATCGCGTTTTGAAAGAACATTGTACCCAAACATAAACGTGTTTTACAATAGTGTGTCATATGTACAACCGATATAATTATTTATCATAATTGGAAAACGTATTGAACCGTTTAAAGATGCATGTAGAAAAACATCTTCCTTGCAATACATACCATACACTCAGTCAAAAGTTGCAAGTATTATACTGCAATATGTGTCATGATGTATTCGCGAACTTAAAATATCACCTGTCGACGTTATACATAAAATATCAACCTACGGGAAGAAGAATATTGTCCCATATGATGTCGAGTTGAAAGTTTGACGTGGTTTAGAAGGCTTTTATATAATATAGCAAAAAACTGAAACCCAGAAACGAAATCTGGAGAGAAATACTCGTTTGCATCCACTACTATATACTATGAAAAACAAATGCAGATTTTGGTGTTGATATGATAAAACAATCAATTATACTGTTAAACGTTGACTTTTCTATGGTTAAAAGTCCTCTTTCGTCATAAAATAATTTGCATTTACATATTGTTCATAGTTGTGATAATACACGGCCATTCTTAACTAAAATGAATGTGTTGTAGCAACGTACATAAACAAAAACAAGATAACACTGAAAGGTGTAGGTTAATATTCTCTTCTGCCTCTAGTCACTACTTTAGATATATACGCTAAGATTATTCTTTGTATATATGCATAAATATCAATCTTTACAGCGAAAGACAGCCGTATTTATCCCCTACATGTCATGCTTCCGTATGGTTTATTCAGTACATAGGTCTGCCCGTATTAAGCAAATTAAACATCGTTTACTCCTAAACCATATATTTTCAAACGGTCGCTTTTTAATATATCATGCCAATACATTCTATTGCAACCACAAATAAAGTAAATCATGTATAAACAATCAACTAAATAATAATCACTTATTATCGAATTATTAGGATAAAGTAAATGTGTGTGGGTGTAAATTTAAAGTGCACGTACATGGTGAAACGGACTGTTTTATTGCCATGTTAAACACAACATTAAATAACAAAGCTACACATTTAAATTGTTTTAACATGTTGAGCACGATGAATGCTAGTATTAAATTGGTTCACTGTGAAGCCTCATCATGTCTCTCAGATCTTAATTTTTATTTTTAACATTCCAATTTTCTCTGTTATGATTTTTAAAACAACGTAATAAACAAACAATGTCTATGATACTAGGATACAGACCGTAGCAAAAAAATGTACGTATGGTTCAAATCAGGATTACGGTACGTTGTATTATTCTTATATCTCTTACTAAGGCATTGCAATCATGACGTGAATATCATGTTCTATAATTTAAAACTATATATTATCAAAACATATCGAGCGCTATATATATATATTATATATATATATATATATATATATATATATATATATATATATATATATATATATATATATATATATATATATATATATATATATATATATATATATATATGGGTACTTTCTATATTACACTAACATACTGCAAAGCAATCCGAAACAAGACCAAATAACAAGCCAAACACATACACACATTACAATCACTGCAACAAATTGCACAGAATACGAATTTTAAGGACGCAAATATATCACAGATTTTTGAAAGATTTTTTTTTTTCGAATGTTCAGATCACCGACAAGCCCATTCAGAAGGCAGCCTTCAATGTTGTGTTAAAGGGCCAAAATGAGCCATCGGTTATTTTGCATATTCGAAAGCACGAGGCAACAGGCTGATAGTCACATGTACTAGCTACATGAGCGACGACAAAAAGCAACGTCTCCAATCTAGTTCAATTTCAAACAGAAATGCTGCCCTCAATCTGATGAAGCTTGACTGCCAGAGAAATATGAAACAATAATGCGCGAATGATTAACAATCTACAACGTTTTTATTGGTTTTATCTATAATAAAGTAGCTGTCCCGTTATGAAACCGCCTTTCTATCATTTATCATTGATGTGTAATTCAATCAATTACGTATCACAACAAGTCGCAAACAGAGTGATATAGTGTTTGATGATCGATTATGTGCCGTTTCATAAAGCGACCCAACGTATGAGTGCTATTCAATATAATGCTAATGGATTACCCAAATCTTTGAAAAAGGAAATGATGAAACAGCTTTGCTAATTTTTGTCAGTGTAACTTTTCAATTACTTTTTCACACAATAACACAAACGCAAAACGATGACTGACTGAATTGTACCGTCGCGAGAGAAACATACGGTTTCCTACAATATATATCTATGATAAATGTCCATTGATATTGATCACGTTAACATCATAATCTCAAAACATGAAATGCCGATTAGAATTGCAGACTTTGGTAAACTGGCTTATCTTCCTTTTATGTACATATAAACATAATTTTGTGTTTGACTCAAACTTAATATTTTTGGTAACCCCTATAATGGCGCAATTAATTAACACTTTTGTCACTGTACATGCACTGGTTTATATAAACACAAAACAAATGTGGATGTATTCCAAAATAAAAATACTTATCAACACCATGACACATTATATTTCTAACATTTAGCAATATGGTTGATTGTTTTATTGAAAAAGTCAACATAACAAATCGTGGTTAGCATCTTTTCAATATACAATTTATTGCATGGGTTATAGTCTAAAAACTAAAAATCAAATGTCTTTGTGTATATGTACACATGCAACCGCGTGAAAACAATTATGTATCTTTACCTTAAAATTCACGTTTCTGATACTTTCTAGCGTTGTATTTTTGCTATATTTTGCAGAAAGGGTATGTTTTGAATATCCGTACAAAAAGAAGTTTTTAATAAAAACGTGTCTTCACAAGTTAAATCAATTGCATTCATGTTTATGCATGATTAAATATATTTACTGTCTCTATACATGTTTTTTTTTTCAAAAGCACTTCAATATTTACCTCGCACTGATGTTAACTTTATCTTGTACATTTATAACAGTTTATGTAGCAGATAAAAAAGGTATTATTGGAACGTATACTTGTACATTCCACATCAAGAAGACATGTGGAGTATAAATTACATTTGGTCATATATTGAAGAGCTGACATCAATGACTTATCCGTCGTTCAATGCTTAAACAAGATACAAAACAATGACACTTGTCTGAATATAAGTATATGCGTCGACCGGTTTAGTAGTGCCTGAAAAGTGGCGATACCGTCAGCCCACACAAAAGGGGACAGCTCAGAATACAGATTTTGAAGAATTTAAGAACACCATATAGGAATAATAAGAGGATATTATGTATAGTCATATTTTACCCACACCTAATTTTATACCTGTAATTAAAATAACGTTTTAACAATAATTGGAAACAAAACCAATGTTTTACTACGCTCACTTACATAACCAATGTTTTACTATGCTCACTTACAAAACCAATGTTTTACAACGCTCACTTACATAGCCAATGTTTTACTACGCTCACTTACATAGCCAATGTTTTACTACGCTCACTTACATAGCCAATGTTTTACTACGCTCACTTACAAAACCAATGTTTTACAACGCTCACTTACATAGCCAATGTTTTACTACGCTCACTTACATAGCCAATGTTTTACAACGCTCACTTACATAGCCAATGTTTTACTACGCTCACTTACATAGCCAATGTTTTACTACGCTCACTTACATAACCAATGTTTTACTACGCTCACTTACAAAACCAATGTTTTACTACGCTCACTTACATAGCCAATGTTTTACTACGCTCACTTACATAGCCAATGTTTTACTACGCTCACTTACATAGCCAATGTTTTACTACGCTCACTTACATAACCAATGTTTTACTACGCTCACTTACAAAACCAATGTTTTACAACGCTCACTTACATAGCCAATGTTTTACTACGCTCACTTACATAGCCAATGTTTAACTACGCTCACTAACAAAGCCAATGTTTTACTACGCTCACTTTGGAACTACATGAAGCATGAGCGTAAAGCGTGTCTTAAGATCACATAACACTCAATCAATCTAAATAAATGTCAGCCAAAAAACAAGCGCCATGATTTATAACAATCACGACTCACAAAAAGGCTACACAACCAAAAGAAATTGATTATTTGTTGAGGCTTTAAAATTCGGTTTATTAAGCATGTTCGCCAGCAAATAAACACGTTAAGGACAAGATGAATGTCATCATTACTACGATGTTTCGATATCATCTTAGCTGGACAACAGCGAGATCAAAGAAAAACATCACGTACCGACATATACAACAGTGAACACATTCAAGTGACATAAACAATGACAAGAATTATGTATCTGTCAAGTCGTTACTGAAGTTTATTTGTTAATAAATATTGATTTGATACAGATGTCTACGACCCAGAAAACACGACTTATTTCCCCTTAATTTGTTTCACTTTTCGTTTTTTAGGGAACCCTTATTTTTATGTCTTACCTGTTTCCAATATTCTATACGAGTACATCTGCACTATCCTATCCTATTTTTTCTGTTTCAGCGTCATGTATTTTAATATACATGTAATTCATTTGAATGTTTTCTTTTTGTTTGTCACTGGACTATAGAATTTTATTAGAAAAATAAATATTGATAATATTATATGTTTAATAAAAAAAAAATCAAACGACCAAATTTTCAATTACCAATACAATCTTACTCTAATGTACAATAGCAACAAACAAATGTGTACCCAAATACATAAAAAAAACGAGACACGAGTGCAATCGGCCATGTGGCGCTTGCCTGCGACTCGAAGGAACTAAACAATCCAGAGAATGTGGAGTTAAGAAGAATTAAAGTACTAAATGACAAAGAAATAATTCTAGATACATTATTATAGCAATAAATCAATATCAGGAAACTTTATCAGGAGAAAAAGCATGACAAAATATGAATGTCAAAACGTGATGCGCACAAAACCATACGCATAGCACATTTGTAACACATTAACTCAACTGATAAGAATGATTTCAAATTCCCGCTTTTACGGGGATATTGACATAATACTGCGGTTGCAGAGCAGTAACGGCACTGTGATTGACATAATACTGCGGTTGCAGAGCAGTAACGGCACTGTGTAAAGTTCATTATTATAAAAAAAAAACTAACCAGTTGCACTATGCTACACAATGACAACTCCACGGCCTTGAAGGCCATGTTTTTTGCAACGGACCGGACCTATTTTCGATCTTGGCCGACATAACAAAAGCACAAACGTTCTAACAAAGTATCATGCAGAATGGCCAAAAATGTGACTTTAAGAGCTTTCACGTGTTTTAACTATAGCAATATAAGAACTACCCAGCGCCCTGGTGAAAACACCATTTTTTGAACTTGTATTTGGCTTTAATTATACAGTATAATTCAATAAAGAGTATAGCATTACAAGTTCAATCCTACAGCAACAACATAAACAACAATACGTAATGGTAATCATTCCCAGTGTAAAGATCGAGTCTGTAATAAGCTTGGTTTATGATAAGTTGTTCCGAAAATTTGTTAAGTATACATTTCTGTAAATCTTACGATAATTATTTGTAAACTGACAAGACAACAAATAATACATACAGCTCTCTTTTTTAATAACAATGCGAGTGAGGGAAGAACATGTATTGCATTTGCGCGAAGTGTCATTATCATTACATTTTATTGTGTTAACGTTTTCATTGCCTTATAATTGAGCTAAAGAAGACTGCATTGGTAACTGGTCATTAATTTGTATAGCATATTGACCCAACTAAAAAAAATACAATACACAAATGTAAAACTTGTATAAGTACATTCTGGTAGCTTGAATGAATGAGTTGTCTTTTAAGTGTTACACATAAAAACATTATTGTGTAACGCTCCATATTAGGGTCGCTGCGATACTTATGATTGCTCATCAACGCACATTTGGATAAATTCCGAAACGTTTATGGGGTATTGCCTTAACCATTGTGAAAGGAGTACTCCAGCAATGGAGAAAGCAACAACTTAACATCGGTCAGTTTATACCAGTTAGTGTCTTTGTATTAAGTTATACCAATGATTCACAATTATTATCTGTTGTTTTTTAGTTCTATGAAGCACACACACACAAAAAACGTTTAATCAGATTACGAGGCAACAAAACAAATTATTAATATAAATGAAAATATAAAGCATACATGTATCATATACCGAAAACAAACGTTATTCGCTTGAATTGTAACTGCTTTTAAACATTTAACTATTGTGTAGTCAATAGCTCATTGATTTCGGCCTTTCGGCTTTGTCTGTTTTCGCGCCCAAACGAAAAAAAAAATGAACAAGGGACAAAATTGTCACAAAACCAGGTTTTCATTGTGAAAAAAAATCTGATAAAGGGAGACAACTCAAACTGAACTTTTGAAATGAACAAAGAAAATTAACCCCCTTTGTAAGTTTGTTTTAAAATAAATATATTTTTAGTCATGGCGACCTTGACATTGGAGATATGCACATGAATTTATTTTTTTTGACCTTTGACAATGAAAGATGACCTTGACCTTTCACCACTAAAAATGTGCAGCTTCATAAGATACACATGCATGGCAAATATCAAGTTGCTATCTTCAATATTGCAAAAGTTATGAGCAACGTTTAAGTTTTCGGACGGACACACGGACGGACGGTCAAAATTTGTGTGCGTATGGAAAGGCGTTGTCCATATACACATGCATACCAAATATGAAGGTTATATCTCAAGGGACATAGAAGTTAAGAGCATTTTTCGAAACCTAAACGCAGATTTTGAAACCTAAACGCAGACCCCTACTTCAAGGTCAAGGTCACAGGGGTCAAAATTGTTGTGCGTATGGAAAGGCCTTGTCCATATACACATGCATACCAAATATGAAGGTTATATCTCAAGGGACATTTATGGCCATTTTTGACCTTTGAACTCAAAGTGTGACCTTGACCTTGGAGATAATGACGTAATTATTTCACGCGACACACCGTCCAATGATGGTGAACAAATGTGCCAAATGATTTTAAAATCTGACAATGAACGACATAGTTATGGCTCGGACAAGCTCATTTATGGCCATTTTTGACCTTTGAACTCAAAGTGTGACCTTGACCTTGGAGATATCGACGTAATTATTTCGCGCGACACACCGTCCAATGATGGTGAACAAATGTGCCAAATGATTTTAAAATCTGACAATGAACGACATAGTTATGGCCCGGACAAGCTTGTTCCGCCAGCCCGCCAGCCAGCCCGCCAGCCAGCCAGCCAGCCAGCCCGCCCGCATTCGCCAATCTAATAACCAGTTTTTTCCTTCGGAAAACCTGGTTAACAAATACTCATTCCAGCATACGTTATTCTTACGCAAGGTCACGTTAAAGGAACCTTTTCACCGATTTCGGAATGCGTTGAAATTTGTCATTATATGCTTTAATTTGATAAATGTTGACATATGAACTAGGTAGCTTCATTAAAAACAAGAGCTGTCACCATAGGATGACATATGCCCCCTATAAACGCTTTGATAGAAGTTATAGCCTTTTTCGAAACCTAAACGCAGATTTTGAAACCTAAACGCGGACCCTAAATTCAAGGTCAAGGTCACAGGGGTAAAAATTTGTGTGCGTATGGAAAGGCCTTGTCCATATAAACATGCATACCAAATATGATGGCTATATCTCAAGGGACATAGAAGTTATGAGCATTTTTCGAAACCAAAACGCAGATTTTGAAACCTAAACGCAGACCTTAAGTTCAAGGACAAGGTCACAGGGGTCAAAATTTTTGTGCGTATGGAAAGGCCTTTGCCATATACACATGCATACCAAATATGAAGGCTTTATCTCAAGGGACATAGAAGTTATGAGCATTTTTCGAAACCTAAACGCAGATTTTGAACCCTAAACGCGGACCCTAACTTCAAGGTAAATGTCACAGGGGTAAAAAAATGTGTGCGCATGGAAAGGCCTTGTCCATATACACATGCATACCAAATATGAAGTTTATATATCAAGGGACATAGAAGTTATGAGCATTTTTCGAAACCTAAACTCAGATTTCGAAACCTAAACGCGGACCCTAAGTTCAAGGTTAAGGTCACAGGGGTAAAAAAAATTGTACGTATGGAAAGGCCTTGTCCATATACACATGCATACCAAATATGAAGGTTATATCTCAAGGGACATAGAAGTTATGAGCATTTTTCTAAACCTAAACGCAGATTTCGAAACCTAAACGCGGGCCCTAAGTTCAAGGTCAGGGTCACAGGGGTAAAAAAAAATTGTGCGTATGGGAAGGCCTTGTCCATATACACATGCATACCAAATATGAAGGTTATATCTCAAGGGACATAGAAGTTATGAGCATTTTTCAAAATCTAAACGCAAAGTGTGACGGAAAGACGGACAGACGGACAGTCCGATCACTATATGCCCCTTTCCTTCAAAAGGGGGCATAAAAAAAACAGGAATAAAATTTAAAAAAAAAACAGGAATAAAATTAAAGAAAACAAGTAATCTTCAACAGGGATCGAACTACTGACCCTTTGAGTAAAAGTCTAGCACCTAAACATCTCGGCCATCCGAGCTCATAGGTTCATAGGTTGAGTTGTTAATTTTATAATTTAAATAAGCAATCTTCGTACTATCATAAAATATAACGATAACAACGGAAATTATTAAATCGTTTCGCGTTTGTAACGATTAATTATATCAGGTTTATTAAATTGTCAAAATATGCACATATTTGGTATTTTAGAGCATAATGAACGTTCACAATTACTGTTTCTTCGCAACTATCATAACTACAACGAACATTTGCAAATCTGAAAAAAATGTAAATTTACCAAAACGTGAAAATGTCTCTTTATGAGGCTGTTTGAGTTGTCGATGTAGCGTGAACGGAGCGACATTGTTCATTGATTGAACTTAAGTTAAAAACTAAGCGCGTTACGTACTACAGTTTGAGCAGGGCAAGGTCCTTGCTATGTATAACGCCATCAATATTTTGTATATTGATGACAAAAACATTAATGTGGGTTCGAATTGTTCATGCATAATAATGAGGAGCGTTCAGCAATAAGAAGTGCGTCATTAAAAGAATTAATGTTCTCTCATCAATTTCCATGATGTATTTTTATTTGACCACTAACATTTAATCTAAAAATGGATGATATATATTTGGCACATTTTGTGGTTAGTGGTTGTCATTTATTAAAGCGAAATGACAACATTAATTAATTCATCATTTACAGACGCGACAGGAGAAATGGTATAAAAGGATCAGATTTTCAGATCCTCGGCAGGTGCGAACCGAAACCAAAAAGGTACGTTACTGCTTTTACTTCAATTTCTTATTTTCAGTAAAAACATCTATATTATATTTTTTATTTCATTTTATCGTAAATTACCCTGAGTTCGATTTTCAGAATTGTTTTAATAATATATGATCAAAATTGTAATACCGCTATTTTGAAGTTCATATTAACCTCTCAAACAGACCTTAATGTTGTATTCGTCTTTAAAGTCTTCAGGTGGTAAACATGGGATATTAATCTCTCAAACAGACCTTAATATTGCATTCGTCTTTAAAGTCTTCAGGTGGTAAACATGGCATATCCATAATAATATGCATGAGCGCTTAAGTATAACTTAAATTTTCTTTTGACCTTTTTACAGTCTCTCCAACATGAAGTCGCTGGCGTTGATCGCTCTCCTCGTCGGGGCAGTTGTCGCTACTCCCCATGGATACGGCCACGGCTATGGCTATGGCTCAGGCCTCTACGGCGGTGGGGGCGGCGGATATGGCGGATATGGCGGGTATGGTGGATATGGCGGATATGGCGGATTAGACGGGTATGGTGGATATGGAGGAGGCGGGTATGGTGGATATGGCGGATTCGGCGGGTATGGTGGATATGGCGGATATGGCGGATTAGGCGGATATGGTGGATATGGCGGATTCGGACACGGCCACGGACATGGGTACGGTTATGGATATCGCAGGTCATACATATATTTTGGGTTACAAATGCACGAATAAGGCAAACTGTTCAATAAAGTAGAAAAGCTTGCATGTATAAAGAAAACAATAACTATATGAATAAGGTAGATTATTATATCAAGTGGAGTTGCCTACGTTTATATAAAATATAATTTGAATTATTCATTATTCATCACAAAACTGCGATTATGTAAAAAAAAACAACTAATATTCATGTACAAAATTATGTAACCTTTCAGCTGGTGGCCTCATCACAAGAAATGGCGCCCAAGGAAGTGGTACTGATAGACATCAGGTATTTAAAGATTTACAGAATCTATCTATAAGTATGAAAGTGGTACGCGTTCTAAACAAATGTAAAAAAAATCACTCGTGATCATAGAAAAATAATATTTTCACTCTCGGCTGTGCCACTCGTGAAAATATAATATTATTATCACTAGTGAAATAACAAACGATCTTACACTGACATGAACAAACATTCTCTTTATCCCCTTAATAGCAAACAATCTCTTTCAAATCTCTTTCAAAAATATCATTGAAATAATTGTGGATAAATAAAAAGATGTATCCGTGAATTTCAAATTTAAATAAACCATATCATGGCAATACTTTAGTTTCCTTAATAACAAATAACGTGAATATCTATAGGTACATTCGAGCTTTTCAATCAAAATAATGCAATAATAAACATTTTGCATCATATTATGCAAATACGGTACACGGTAGTTTTTTATATCCAGAAATTATATTATGAATGTTTGTTACCTTATTAATATAAGGTATGAGTACAAGCTCTATATAAGGTTTTCTTTTCCAGATCACAGCATTGCTTTGACCGTGCGAATTTACAATGGACATCGACGACATCATATCAAGGACTTTGATATTGTCTTTTTTTCTGTATTGTCTTGATGAACAAATAAAATAATCAGCAGCATGAACTTGTAGTTTTTGTGACACACTCATCACTTGCTTGGATATTACACATTTGGTAAGCTGTTGATTAACTCTTTCAGTGCTGAAACCGAATTTTGAAGGCCTTTGCAAACAGTTTGGATCCAGATGAGACGCCACAGAACGTGGCGTCTCATCAGGATCCAAAGTGTTCGCTATTCTTATAGTATTATTTGAAACAAAATTGAAGAAAATGCTAATTTTAGAAATTCTGCAGACTACATTGTAGCGGACGACAAATTTCCCAGCATGCAAAGGGTTAAGTAAAACGCTATCAATAACAAAATGCACGTTGTTGGTTTTTTTCGTTTTCCATAGGTACTATTTGGTAAATCATTGGTTCTGATAAAAATACCGCTATTAATTTCCTTAACAATCAATTACGGAACATGCGCATGGTTTGGACAAACGTTTTGAATAAATGTCACTAAACCACGGAATGTATGGGTATCTCAAACCAAACTGACTTGACTTGAAAAAAAGAAGATATTGGGAAGATATTGGGATTTTGTTACATACGATACCAACCACGTGTAGTTCTGTACACACACACACCAATGATCGTTGTAAGGTTACTATACAATAACTTCACATTACTCAGGTTATTGTTGTGTTCTTTGACAGTACAGGCCTTTGTTCTGGTCAAGTTGTTTTACTAAACCCATACAATAAATATATTACAATAAATATATATATACTAACACAAACACTTCAAAGAATCTGTACATGTCGCATTTGCTGTTAACTTTACGTTCACTTTTTAGTCATAGATTGTACAGTCGGTGCTTTATCAAACTATGAGCTTCTCCATTAAGAGATAATGTATGTGTGTATCAACCTTTTATAAATTGTTTTTTATTTAAACAGACTATTCATCAGCGCCAAGCCTTAATTAATTGCATGAATACAGTACAATGCAAAAACAACTAGATGTGTTTGTGAAACGCTATGCCCCCCCCCCCCCCCCATATATTTGATCTTTGACCTTGAAGGATGACCTTGACCTTTCACCACTCAACATGTGCAGCTCCATGAGATACACATGCATGCCAAATATCAAGTTGTTATCTTCAATATTGCAAAACGTATGACCAATGTTAAAGTTTGACGCAAACAAACCAACAAACAGACAGGGCAAAAACAATTTGTTCCCCAGTATAGACTGGGGGACATAAAAACAAAATAGAAAAACCGACTAAGGCTGTTTCTTTTTATTTACATATTAAACTGTTTTAAATCAAGGACTCGGGACGATACCAATTTCATTAACTTTCCCAGACTATATGGTATTCGATTTGAAGACTTTGTGTTATACGTCCAGTGACGCAGCAGAGATATCTACCTCTCTGTAAATTCATGATCGTATTGTGATTCAACCAATCGAACATTATTTTGCTGTACGCGGTTGTACAATATATATTATAACAGCTGCTCATTTCCTCTTTTTCCTAGTTATGTTTATTTGTTTCATTTCCTTGTAACAAAGTATT
Source organism: Dreissena polymorpha (assembly GCF_020536995.1). Taxonomy (NCBI): domain Eukaryota; kingdom Metazoa; phylum Mollusca; class Bivalvia; order Myida; family Dreissenidae; genus Dreissena; species Dreissena polymorpha. The sequence continues at coordinate 25,533,861 of NC_068362.1, forward strand.
TCCAATAATGATGTTTAGGAAAATTGATAATGTTTAGTTTAGCTGTACAGCTGGTAAAAATTGGTCGATATATATTGACGGTATCCGGTATATCATGGTACAAATAATAAAAGTAATTGAATTGATTTTAAATTAGTTTCGAATCCGTTCAATTGTTTATTGCAATCGTGCTACATCGGCTATCTCCGGACTCATCAGATTTAAGCAATAAATCGCCTGCTGATCCAGAGTGTTGTCAATTGGTGCCCGAAATCGTGCAAAGTGTAGTATGCGATAATTTTACTCGGTAGGGAACAAATAAGTCCCAAAACCGAGAGTATGGTCTTCTTTGATGGCATGCACGGCAAAGCCTTAATCTAACATTAGTTTCCACGTCGATTATCAGTTTTTGGTTTACCCATTTAAGCCTAGTGGACTCTCTCATCCTTCTAACTTGGATCAATTTATTTCCAAAATTAGGGATGTCTAGTATATGTATTTCTATATTTAGAATATTTCTTACAGAAATTCGTTTAAGCATACAGCGCAGACCCTGATGAGACACCGCATAATGCGGCGTCTCATCTGGGTCTACGCTGTTTGCCAAATCCTTTTTCTAGACGCTAGACATAAACGGTTAATGAATGACAAAATACCTCGTTCGTGTTGGTGTTGTTGTTGTTTTTCAGTCAAAAGTATATTTACAAGAGAAAACAGGAATAGATCATTCATTAGCTATAACGTTTATTAATGCATTTAGGGGTCTACAATATCACACAATTAATGAATGTTTACGTGTTTTTGTGTATTTTCTTTCAATCGTAGTGAATATTACTGCGAACCCAATATATATTACGTTGCAGACATTAATGGCGGTCGAAGCTGGCAATCTGAATCGCATCTCACCACAATTCGAATATGCAATCTAATGTACCGGTATGTTTGTTCAAGTTACTAAATGTGTGCGTATAAAGTGTTTCATGCGTTTCAGGTAGTTCAGGCGCACTGAAAATGGAATATGTTGAGTCACGTTTTGAGAAAACTGGGCATAATGCATGTGCGTAAAGTGTCGCACAGGCTAATCAGGGATAACACTTTCCGCTTTAATTAAATTTTTCGTTTAAATGAAGTCTCTTCTAAGCAAAAATCGAATTTAGGCGGAAAGTGTCGTCCCTGATTAGCCTGTGCGGACTGCACTGGCTAATCTGGGACGACACTTTAAGCACATGCATTATGCCCAGTTTTCTCGGAACACGACTCTTTTTATGGCACAAATTCCTTAATTCGGACATTTTACATCTTGCATTACTTAATACGATATGATGCTGGTTCTTAAATCTTGTCAAACGCGTAGAAAATTGGATTAAGCTTATTTAATTGTATCCCAGAATGTTGTTGTTGTTTAGTTATGGTGATGTTTTACAAAATAATTTGCAATTAAATCAAACTTATACTCCCCTTAATTGCTGCTGATTTTAATTGCTATGCATTGAGATTATCGTTTATCTAAACATATTTACAATCACGGTGTTTACATCAGTTTGAGCTATCAGTTCTGTGAGACCATCGTGTAAGCCATTCGTGTTATTTGAATTTTAGAGCTTTGAGTCACGTTATAATGCAAATGAGGCAATAGGACAAAACATCGAGTTGCATGGCATAATTTTGGTAAATTAGGGTATTATTGGGCCATCAGTTAAACTCTGAAATTGTCTTCCAAGTTATTAAGATCATGTATTTATTGTGCAATATTGTTCAACGAAGTGTAACTGATTTAATTATTAATATATTGATCGATGCAAACGGATTTAAATTCAAAAGCCATTAATAGGCTACACTTTTTAATCGTTGAACTTTGGAGACGATCGGAAACGTTCTGAGACCATTGTTTAAGCCATAGTTAATATTTGAGTATGCGAGCGTTAGGTCACTTGATAATGAAATAAAGCTACGGTACGCCTACGGAAAATCGATCGTAGCTCAAACCGAAAAAAAAATGCAAAGATCGGTTTAAAAATACATCGCTGGATTGAAAAACTCTGAAGCACGACAAGGAACTAAAACAAAATACAAATACATTATCTTTAACATGAAAAACAGATTTAAGTATAATGGATAGATATATGTGTATTGAAAATCTTGATGGTAATTTTGAACAATAATTATTCCAACTTCAAATATCATCGGTTACCTTTTTAGATAATATAGTATATCGAATTTCTTATTTTTAATATTAAATAAAGTCCAAAGATTTGCTAAGATATGAAGAGACGTAAAAATCTTCAGGCAAAATCTGTAAATGTTTGAACTTATAGAACATTAATCAATGTTCACAGACATTTCTTTAAATTGCTGCTTCTATACCTTTGTTAAATGTCAAAGTTATCTTTATTATGCCACGTATGCGTTGTTTTGCTAACGTAAACAAAAACTTAAAACGTTCGCAAACGTGATCGAATCATTCCCACGCAAAAGTAACACATACAGTGGACGGAGACGAAAATAGACATCACTATATCATAGTGATGATTATTAAATACAACATAACAATGCATTATTTTGAAACGTTTAAAGCAAAACAGATAAAAACTAAAAGTAACAATTCTCAGAGGTTGATATCAATCATTTTCAAATGAAAGTCAGTCACTGCATTCCTGAACCATTATGGTTATCAACGCGTCTCCCCAGCTTAGGATTTCAATCATAATTGCAGAATTTAATATTATACAAACAATAATACAAATACATTTGTTCTCAAACTACCTTACTCAATAATTAAACACTAAATTGTTTATTATTACAAATTTTGGTACAAAGCTCCTGACTAAAGAGAATCAACCGTTATTTACAAACGTCTTGAGAACCACCCAATGCCTTCCAAAAAAACATGCTTATGCTTATTCCAAATTAAAACTTGAGTATGAACGCAAAGACGCGATGAAACACCAGAGGCATTATAAGGAGACAAAAAAGGTACCCCCAAGCTAGAACTATTATTTAAGTAAAGCCACAAATAGCCTATATAATACAGGGCGATACAAACAGCAAGGAATAAACAATACCGGTTAATATCATCAAAACTTGGGTCATCGCATTGGAACGGTCAATGCACAGCATTAGAGTTACAAGCGGTTGAATGGCGCGTCAAACCACAAACTTACTTGGTCCTTAATCAAGGGCGCCACCTCTTTTTGCGATGCATTAATAAATGAGCCAATGCAACCTCCGAGGTGGAAGTTGCATTGTGCAATGTGCATACAATGCAATGTCATCCTTATTGTCGACATAACAAGTAAGTTATCTTTAAAATAGTACATTCAATGACACATTTAGAGTCAAAATAGGCCAATTTTGATATTTGATCTTTTATGTGCGAACTTGACCTTTAACTTGACATGTCACTTGGTGATGGATTGCATTTTTGCCAAGTTATTCAAAAATCCATCAATATATGGCAAAGTTATGAAGAGACGGATATTTTAAAGCTGTTTAGAGCCAAATTTCAATTTGAACCTCTAAATGTCACCTTGACCATTGAGGTCAGAAGACGTCTTTTACACACGACACATGTTGTCTATTATTGTTTATTTCAGTGCCAAATTATTTTAAATTACTTAATATATAGCCAGCTTATGGCTGTTTTATGACCAAAGTTTACTTATAACCTCTATGTGTGACATTGACCTTTGAGGTAGGAAGATGGGAGCTACGCCCTACACATTGACTTATGATTGTGGACATGTTTGAAGAGATATTTCAAAAGCCATCCATGTCTGTAAAGGTTATGGCTGAGACACAAAATTTTGCACAGACCGACAGGCATACAGACGGACAATCCAACTGCTATATGCCACTTTTTTTGAAAGGGGCACAATTTCATTGAACATAAAATTACAATAACACACACATTATAAACAAATGACAGAGGAAGACTAAATTAACACGAATAACATTTTAGTCAAAGGGAAGTAACTTGTTCATATATTCAATATTAGTAGGAGTTGTCTCACCTGATACATAACCTTAATTAATGACTACTATAGTGGTAAAATGAGTTTTTCTAAGATTTGACCTGGTGACCTAGTTTTTGAAGGAACGTGATCCGAATTCGGGCTTAGTATGGTTATTATTAAGATAAACTCTTTTTTTACATCAAGATTGATTCATCACAGTGGCATTTAAAAAGAATAAAAAGAATTTAGTTTCAATGTCAATTTAATTACTCAATGGTTTAATATACACCTGGGGCCGTAATCCAGTAGCTTCTTAAGTTTTTACTTAAGTTAAGAAATTTCTTAAATAAATTTCTTAAGTTAAATTTGAAATGTAAAAAACAAAACATGAGACGCTTAGTATTTCTCTTTAAAAAATTCCTTTAAGAGTTAAAGGAAGTTAACTTAATTTTAAATATATAAGAAAAAATACACAGAGTAAAGAAATTTATTAAGTTTATGAAGCTACCAGAATTTAACTTAAGAGAAATCTTATGTTTATAGAAAAAATGGCGGAAATAAGAAAAAATATTGCGCAATATTTCAACTTTAATTTTTTAACTTAAGAAGCTACTGGAATACGGCCCCAGAGCATCAGGCTAACAACTTTTAAAGACAACATGAAATTCAGTAAATACAATTTTCAATTAAATTTCTGCATGGTTTAAAGATTTGAGAAATAACCATCACATATAACAGACCCTAGATCACCATAATGCATCATCAGGAAGAAACCCCTCTTCAGGATGTAAAGTCTGATTATTCAGTTAGGATGTATATGCAACTAGAAATGGCGCGGCAGAGGCCGACGCGTATCCCCACGCCGAATGTTTGACCTAGGTGTGCCCCAGGGTTGGTAATGGGGCCATGCATAGCTGAGATTGACCGTATTGTCATAAGAGAAGTTCATCATCAATTAGAAGTGAATTGGTGTAGAAATGAAGAAGTTATAGTAAAAGGCAATTTTGGGTGGGTGTGACATATCTGGGCAGGGCGCCCCAGGGTTGGTAATTGTGCCATGCATAGTTGAGATTGACCGTATTGTCATAAGAGAAGTTCAGTATCAATTTGAAGTGAATCGGTGTAGAAATGAAGAAATTATAGTAAAAGGCAATTTTGGGCGGGTGTGGTCTATGTGGGCGGGGCCCCAGAGTTGGTAATGGGGCCATGCATAGTTGAGATTGACCGTATTGTCATAAGAGAGGTTCAGTATCAATTTGAAGTGAATCGGTGTAGAAATGAAGAAATTATAGTAAAAGGCAATTTTGGGTGGGTGTGGTCTATGTGGGCGGGGCGCCCCAGGGTTGGTAATGGGGCCATGCATAGTTGAGATTGACTGTATTGTCATAAGAGAAGTTCAATATCAATTTGAAGTGAATCGGTGTAGAAATGAAGAAATTATAGTAAAGGCAATTTTGGGTGGGTGTGGTCTATGTGGGCGGGGCCCCAGGGTTGGTTATGGGGCCATGCATAGTTGAGATTGACCCTAATGTCATAAGAGAAGTTCAGTATCAATTTGAAGTGAATCCGTGTAGAAATGAAAAAATTATAGTAAATGGGAATTTTTTGGTGGGTGTGGCCTATGTGGGCGGGCGCCCCAGGGTTGGGATTGGGGCCATGCATAGTTGAGATTGACCCTAATGTCATAACAAAAGTTCAGTATCAATTTGAAGTGAATCCGTGTAGAAATGAAAAAATTATAGTAAATGGAAATTTTTGGTGGGTGTGGCCTATGTGGGCGGGGCGCCCCAGGGTTGGGAATGGGGCCATGCATGGTTTAGATTGACCGTATTGTCATAAGAGAGGTCCAGTATCAATTTGAAGTGAATCCGTGTAGAAATGAAAAAATTATAGTAAATGGAAATTTTTGGTGGGTGTGGCCTATGTGGGCGGGGCGCCCCAGGGTTGGGAATGGGGCCATGCATGGTTGAGATTGACCGTATTGTCATAAGGGAGGTCCAGTATCAATTTGAAGTGAATCGGTGTAGAAATAAAGAAGTAAATGTAAAATAACCTAAAAAAATGAGTGATAATTTCTGACGCGGCCCCACCCCAACCGCTATAACTTTTGACCCAGGGGTCAGATCAAAATTCCAAATAGTGCAGGGTCGCACATATGCTCATAGCTACCATGTGTGTAAGTTTCAAGGTTCTAGTGCTTTTAGTGTAGGAGGAGATAGTGGCCAGGACGGACGGACAGACGGACGGACAGACGGACGGACAGACGGACGGACGGACGGCGGAGATAACCACAATATCCCCACCTTTTTTTCAAAAAGCGTGGGGATAAATACTATATTGTAATGTTTAACATTCATCAAAATTATTTTTTTTATGCCTGAAATCAAGGTTGTTCATTCAGCTTACTGTTTCGCTACACGTTTATGTATAATTAAGGTGTTTAAGTGTTGAATAAATAGACAAAGTGTTGGATGCAGATATTGCACAGATTTGTCGTTACCAGACAAGACAAAATTGCTTATATAGTGTGAGGCATCTAGTAAACTTCATCTTGGTTTGATATCTCAGGCAAAAGAGGAGCTTGTATTTAAGGGTTGAGCTTGAACATGCAACACCTCTCAATGAGCAAAACATTTGAGCAATCTTTCAATAAAAACATCTTCAATGTATTTAAACGCTATACACGTGAATGGATCCAAAGTGGAAGCTCAAAACAGAGGGACCTTGACATTGAGGTATTGTGACAGGTCTTAGCCTTCTGCAGCTTGTTTCAATGACTCATTCCATCCTATCACTGTCTCACTGACCTAAATATTACACCCTCATTTCCTGAAATTCGTTGAAAGTATTTAAGAGATATGCAATTAATGAATCAGTAACAGATCGATGGACGGACAGACAGGGGAATTCTTTTAAAAGTCCTAAACCTTCACTGCGGGGGATTCATAGTCTTGTTGTATATGCTGCCAACTGCTATTCAAAATCTGATCCGTTAGTTCAAGCTCACTCTTTCATGTTTGGTCAAATAAGCACACGCTCATAAGTTCAGGGTCTCCATTTCTTAAACAATAGTACAGAAAAAGGCCCCTCGTCCCAACCCCCTCAGTCAACAACATAGTAAGCACTCATTTTAATTAATCATCAGCATAGTTTGATACTAGCCCTAAAGCAGTGCTTTTTTCACCATTTTGGGAATATTGCTGGGGCCCTTTGCATTGGGAATAATTGCAATATTCAGAATTTAATTAGAAAATTGTATTAGTTATTTTATTTAAAGTATTTAAAACATAATTTACACTTGAAAATAAATGTTTTAGTGTTTATAACATTATATTTACTTAAAGAGCTAGATATGCAATTTTTATTTTAGTTCATTTTATTTTTTAAACTTTCAATTGGGAATTTTTGCCATTTGTCTAGGAAACAAAAACTTAGTCTCACCTTTCATCAGCTATCACAATGAACTCCTTCGCACAGTTTGCCACAATCTTCTCCTGCGTGAGGCATCCACCACCGCCTTTGATACAGGTCAGGGCTGCGTCCACCTCGTCAGCACCATCTATGGCCACATCCAACTGCAAACCAAACATCATAATTTATATCTTTTAAGGTTAACCTTACTGTTATGTTGTTATCCTTTTAAAACTAGATATAGCAGTTTCAAATGTATAACATTGACAACATTTTATTCAAATGGACAAACATTTACCCTGAAAACTTTCCTTACTTTGATGCTAACTGAGATAACTTACCTTTTTAATTGAAAAATCCAGATTTCGTCCAACAGTTTTTAAAATTAAAACAAGGGCTGTTTGTAAAAACATGCATGCCCCCCATATGGGCTGTCAGTTGTAGTGGCAGCCATTGTGTGAATTAGTTTTTGTCACTGTGACCTTGACCTTTGACCTAGTGACCTGAAAATCAATAAGGGTCATCTGCCAGTCATGATCAATGAACCTATGAAGTTTCATGATCCTATGCCTAATTATTCTTGAGTTATCATCAGGAAACTATTTTACTGTTTCAAGTTACTGTGACCTTGACCTTTGACCTAGTGACCCGAAAATTAATAGGGGTCATCTGCAAGTCATCATCAATGTACCTATGAAGTTTCATGATCCTAGGCGTACGCTTTCTTGAGTTATCATCCTGAAACCATTTTACTGTTTCGAGTCACTGTGACCTTGACCTTGACCTATTGACCTGAAAATCAATAGGGGTCATCTGCCAGTCATTATCATTGTACCTATGAAGTTTCATGATCCTAGGTGTAAGCATTCTTGAGTTATCGTCCGGAAACCATTTTACTGTTTTGAGTCACTGTGACCTTGACCTTTGACCTAGTGACCTAAATAATCAATAGGGGTCATTTGCCAGTCATGATCAATGTACCTAAGAAGTTTCCTGATCCTAGGCGTAAGCATTCTTGAGTTATCATCAGGAAACCATTTTACTATTTCGAGTCACTGTAACCTTGACCTTTGACCTAGTGACCTGAAAATCAATAGGGGTCATTTGCCAGTCATGATCAATGTATCTATGAAGTTTCCTGATCCTAGGCGTAAGCATTCTTGAGTTATCATCCGGAAACCATTTTACTATTTCGAGTCACTGTGACCTTGACCTTTGACCTAATGACCTGAAAATCAATAGGGGTCATCTGCCAGTCATGATCAATGTACCTATGAAGTTTCATGATCCTAGGCCTAAGCATTTTTGAGTTATCGTCTGGAAACCATCTGGTGGACAGACCGACCGACTGACCGACATGTGCAAAACAATATACCCCCTGTTCTTAGAAGGGGGGCATAATAAAATATAAGCGATAAACATTCCAGTGCCAATAAAACTACATCAAGAGGGCCTAGAATACAAGAATCTGACCTGTTCTTTGCAACCCAAGATATAATTTGAACAAATGTTATAACGAAGTTTCCTTAAGAATGAACTAGAAATCGCCCCCTGGAAGGCGATCACAAAAGCTCACCATGAGCACATTGTGCTCAGGTGAGCTAATAAATCTATTCACAAAAGCACTCACCTCCGGATACTGCTCCAGCGTCCCTAGTACGAGGTTATTTTCAAGTATTAACTGCTTAGCCTGCAGTGAATAAGAAATGTTCATGTCCAAATTGAAAAAGCTTGTTTTTTTCTGCTGGCCATCAAGCAATGCTTATATGAATATTAATTATTCTTACATCAATATTTTTGCAACTGAACTGAAAACTGGAAGTTACCCATTAAGACTAAGATTATTCAATTTATATTCTCTACTTTATCTATATCTATTAATACAAGACACTCTAAATTCTCTGACACCCCTGTTTTTAGCCAAAATCATTATTTTGCGTGACCCCTAAAAAATTTTACACACTGGTTTTCCTTCATAATTAATGACTAGTGTTTGGACAGTGTTTTTAACAGGTCATTTTTACCAGAATGCTGCCCTGTTGCCCTTATCTTGGGACACTTCCATAATGCGTTTTTACAACTGGATTCAGGTAATTTAACCTGGCAGACAAATGCCTTCAGAAAATAGACGATCGCATGGGCGTTATTTGGTAAATAGGTATGTTTACCACTTTACCAGTAAAAGACAATTGCTTCATCCAATAGCTTGAACTAAAACATATTTAAAGTTATTTATACTATACAACATGGTCTTTTACAAGATGTGCTACTATTTGTAAAAAAAATGTCTACACAAATTGGAAACCTGTATCCGATCGTCAATTTAATCTATTTAGTGGCTCTTTACTTTCAAAAACATTGTTTTGTTTTCTAAATTTTCGGACACCAGTATTGATTTTTTTTATTTGTCTACATTTTCAAGAAAAACAAAGTTATTTCTAAGTATACCGAAAACTTAAAGAGTAATTTAAATACAAAAATTCATATTTATAACAAAATATTTCATTATGTTATTTATATTGTAACATTATTTACACAGTCTTACCTGGAATGATGTTGGGATGCAAACAAGCTTGAGGTTTTCCTGTTTGACACGCTCAGCTGAAAATTGAAACATTAAGTCATTATGTATATAGAATTTTAAAACATACTTAAACAACATTTATCTGAATAATCATGGACATATTTGACATCCTTGTCACTCAGTTTTTAAGATTGTAGAGAGCTCATATATCTAAATAAAACAACTAGGAAAAAAGCAGTATTTCTTACATGTCATTGGTTAATTCATAGAGAAATCTTGAATGGAATAAATTAAAATACCGGTACATCACAAATAAGACAATCCCAAAAGGGGTAAGATCAGACAAAGTGAGAAATATTTGGACAATACTTGTTTTATGATTGTATATAAAAAGGAAACTAATGATAGTAGCAGACCCCATTGCGTTGAATGTGCGTAAAGCAGTCCGCACAGGCTAATCAGGGACAACACTTTCTGCCTTAACTGGATTTTTGAGAAGAAAATACTTTCCTTAAACAGAAAATCAAAAAAGGCGGAAAGTGTCGTCCCTGGTTAGCCTGTGTGGGCTGCACAGGCTTATCTTGGACGCCTCTTTATGCACATGCATTAAACCCCTGTTTCACAGAGCACATCCAATTATAAATAATACAGAAAAATACCAATTCTCTGCACAGCACTGACGACAGTTGTGCCACTTCCAATCCCAACCACCTGACCATCCTGTAAAGGATCATAAGAAACAAAAGTTTTCATAGTTTAACGTGGAAATATGGTGCAACATTTCGATCAATACTTCATACAATAAATACAAGCCATGTTTTTTCTGCTATTTAAAAATGGCCATAAAAAAGACCCAATCCCAAAGCAAACGGCCCGATCTTAAATCCCAATTTCCAAAAAAAATATAATTATTTTTAGAAAGAAGTGTCTAATTATGATTATTTTATCTCAATTTTATTTCACAAACTTCAACAAAGTATATAACTATAATATATATGATTTTTTCCTGATGTGTCAATATTTGTTGATAAAAACTCAATTTGGTTCATTTCCAATTCCAAAGTTTGCCATTTTATTGATTTAAAAAATCTCAATCTGAAGTGACTCCTTTTCCCAGAATGGCTAGAAAAAAACTGCATGCCTTGATGTAGGAAATCAGGGCTAAATGCATGTGTGTTAAGTGTTGTCCCAGATTAGCCTGTGCAGTCAATACATGCGAATCAGGGAGGACACTTTCAGCTTGCATTGTATTTCTCATTAAAAGGAGGTCCTTTTACTGAAAATGCAGTCTAGGCTTAGTGTCATCCTCGATAAGCGTCTGCAGACTCCATATGCAGTCTAGGCTTAGTGTCATCCTCGATAAGGGTCTGCAGACTCCACATGCAGTCTAGGCTTAGTGTCATCCTAGATAAGCGTCTGCAGACTCCACATGCAGTCTAGGCTTAGTGTCATCCTCGATAAGCGTCTGCAGACTCCACATGCAGTCTAGGCTTAGTGTCATCCTCGATAAGTGTCTGCAGACTCCATATGCAGTCTAGGCTTAGTGTCATCCTCGATAAGCGTCTGCAGACTCTACATGCAGTCTAGGCTTAGTGTCATCCTCGATAAGCGTCTTCAGACTCCACATGCAGTCTAGGCTTAGTGTCATCCTCGATAAGCGTCTGCAGACTCCACATGCAGTCTAGGCTTAGTGTCATCCTCGATAAGCGTCTGCAGACTCCACATGCAGTCTAGGCTTAGTGTCATCCTCGATAAGCGTCTGCAGACTCCACATGCAGTCTAGGCTTAGTGTAATCCTCGATAAGCGTCTGCAGACTCCACATGCAGTCTAGGCTTAGTGTCATCCTCGATAAGTGTCTGCAGACTCCATGTGCAGTCTAGGCTAAGTGTCATCCTCGATAAGCGTCTGCAGACTCTACATGCAGTCTAGGCTTAGTGTCATCCTCGATAAGCGTCTTCAGACTCCACATGCAGTCTAGGCTTAGTGTCATCCTCGATAAGCGTCTGCAGACTCCACATGCAGTCTAGGCTTAGTGTCATCCTCGATAAGCGTCTGCAGACTCCACATGCAGTCTAGGCCTAGTGTCATCCTCGATAAGCGTCTGCAGACTCCACATGCAGTCTAGGCTTAGTGTAATCCTCGATAAGCGTCTGCAGACTCCACATGCAGTCTAGGCTTAGTGTCATCCTCGATAAGCGTCTGCAGACTCCACATGCAGTCTAGGCTTAGTGTCATCCTAGATAAGCGTCTGCAGACTCCACATGCAGTCTAGGCTTAGTGTCATCCTCGATAAGCGTCTGCAGACTCCACATGCAGTCTAGGCTTAGTGTCATCCTAGATAAGCGTCTGCAGACTCTACATGCAGTCTAGGCTTAGTGTCATCCTCGATAAGCGTCTGCAGACTCTACATGCTTATCATGAATGAAGTCACATATTCCCTGAGCATGGCTTATATGACCCGTGCTCAGTAAAAAGGGGGTTTAATGCATGTGCGTTAAGTGTCGTCCCAAATTAGCCTGTGCAGTCTACATAGGCTAATCAGGGACGACACTTTCTGTCTAAACTTGATTTTTGCCAAGATGAGACTTTCTTCAAACAAAAAATATCATAAAAGCATAAAGTGTCATTCCTGAATAGCCTGTGCGGACTGCACAGTCTAATCTGGGACAACTCTTTACTCACATGCATTAAACCACCTTTTCACAGAGCATGGCTCATATGTCTATTTATACTTAAATGACTATTTTGAATTTTGTGATAACTTTATTGAACTTCTGTAGTGTTTGAGTTCTTTGAGGTGTTTCTGAGTATTTCAATTTAGATATGTATTCTAACACTAGACCGGTGCTTAAAGATTTATATTTGATAAACCCTCAATTTCCAATAATGTTCTGTAGCCTCATTTGCATGATAACGTCACTAAACGCTCACATATTCAAATAACAACAATATTGTACCTAGCAAAATGATTTTGCCTATGACATAGGCTATGTCCGAGATGCTTGATGATTTAAAAAAGTTGGTGATCCATGGTGAATAATAAGTAGACTTTAAATTACACATGCGTCGGTCGCCATCAAAATCTAGATCACGAATTATAATAGTGTGTTTACAAACACAATATATCTATGTGTTCTCGTGATAAATCATAGACGGGGTCTTGTCCGTTATCAGTTTCAACACGTGAAACAAACTGAAAGTAGAAAATCGTTACCTTAATATGGTTGTTGACAGCCGCAATGGCGGCTGCTTTCTTCCCCGCTTCGATTCCAGCCATTTTACTAAACTTAACTGCACTTGTTGACAAATACTTGTGACCCTGGTACTGAGGATGAATTAAATATTTGGCAAGTTTTCCTAAACGTCCGCAAGGTTTCATGCCCTTTTTATAACTGGGAGGTTCCCGGCTTTTAAGATTAAAACACGGGAAAATATTGAGCCGGGTGTCAGTAAGCAAAAACAAGTTAATATTATCAAAGCGCTGAAGGCAATTCAGTTGTTCGCTCTTTGAACGTATTAAATATTTCTTACAGCCACAGGACATAAAGTTCGACTTTTTAACGTAGGCCAATCGACCGGCCACGAAAACTGCAATTATTCATGTAATGTACCTTTAAGTGTTTACAGTGGTGGGATTAAAAAAAAAAAAACATCAAGGAGGAAAATGCCATTGATTGACAATCTCTTATAATTGTGTACAGGATTTACACAAACTCCATTTATGATTACAAAGATGAAAAAAAATCAACGCATATCTAAGTTGGCGCTTAAAAAAGTCAGTGAGTCTAACAAAGAATGAACCACAACATAATTCTACTAATAAATGTACAATAATAAATATATTGGTATCAACAAGCATTTTAATAAATTCTCAATCAAACCACATTACAAAATATTATATATATTTTCGCCTGAAATTAAATGCTTCATTTAATGTATTTCCATTTCATTATTTATTCATTTTCATTTACTGATATTAACGTGTATCTCCTCTGCTCTCCCACCCGTCACAAATATTTTATGAACGTACCATCTACTGCAATTTTTAAGTCGTAAATTAACTTTTTTTTCTATAGTTTAAATGGTTAAATACTTTCTCATAGCGTGCATTTATTCCGATTTACCCGTAATTACTCTTAGTTTTCGGACACTTAAAAACATTTATTTTATTTCGTGTCCGAAAATTTAGATACGAAAAATATTCAAAAATTACAGCAAACCGAAAATTTATATACCCAAATAAAGGTGTCCGAAAATTATATTTATATTGAAATAAATGCAATAAATCAATGTTAAATACTTTTCTTGTGATTAACTCTTCTGGTTCTGCTTGAAAAAATAAATACAACTTCAAAGCTTTTCTAACTTGTGCCTGAAATGATATAGAACTAAAACGTAAAAACCAGAAAACCTTCTGCTTCCTTAATAGGAGGAAATCGTGCTGTTGGGTGAATCCATAACTTTCTACCGGTATACATGGTTATTTACCCAGTTTCGCGAATGTAATGTTCTATTGCCTTCAGGCATGAATCTGCAGGGTTTTTTATGACATTAAACCGTTGTAAAATTCCATGCTCGAAATGTCAAAAGATAAGCGAAAACAGGGCCGAAGTCTGAAGAAAAGCGCGGTAAAATATGCTGTCCGAAAATAATGAGACATTAATTATGGAAGAAAACCAGTATGCCTGAGAATTGAGAGTCACGAAAAATAATTATTTTTTTCTAAAAAAGAGGGTGTCCGAAAACTGCGAATGTCCGAAAACTAAGAGTCTATATTTAGTTATAGCACCTGGTCTGTTGCAACACGCACGCTTTTCAGGCGTGAAACTCGACAGACGATAGTAACAATGTCGCACTCTTATAAAAACACGGGAATTTTTTTATGCGTACGAAGGGACTCGATCGCTCACCATTGGCTTTTAACTGTTCATAAGTACCACGGTAACTACAGTTAAAAGGTGTGAGGATGATGCCCGACATTGTCTTGAAAGTACTGTATTCATTACCGTTTTGTATTACGTAAATGGTAAAACTGTAATTATTTGTTAAACAATCTGCTGTAAACGATAACTTTATTGACAGACGAAAATCAAAAATAATAGTCGCCAGATAACCCCGCCATCATAAGCGTTCTTGGAACCGATTGAACGGCGAAAATTACAGTTTTGCGACCATAAAGTAACCTGAGAACATTACTACAACTAACACCACCACCATCAGCATCACAACCGTCACCAAATCGCCACCACCACAATCACCACCACCGTCACCAAACAACCTTCATCACGACCACCACCAGCATCACCGTTCCATTCCCACCACCATCCCCACCACCATCATTATCACCATCATCACCACCACCATCACAATGACCATCACCACCAATACCACAACCAACATGACCAATATCACCACAAACATCACCAATACCACAACCACCACCATCACCTCTACCACAGCCACCACTATCACCACAACCTCCCCCACCACCTCCACCACCACAACCACCACCACCACCATCACCTCCAACACAATCACCAACACCATCATCACAACCACTTTCATCATCATCATCATCATAATCATCATCATCATCATCATCATCATCATCATCATCATCATCATCATCATCATCATCATCATCATCACCATCATCATCATCATCATCATCATCATCATCATCATCATCATCATCATCATCATCATCACCATCAATATCATCAGCATCATCATCATCATCATCATCATCATCATCATCATCATCATCATCATCATCATCATCATCATCATCATCATCATCACCGACACCATCACCACCACCATCACTACCACCACCATCTCAACAACACCTTCATCACCATTATCACCACCAACACCACCATCTCCACATCACCTTCACCACCACCATCACCACCAACCAAACATCACCAACATAATTAGCGCCACCATTTACAACACCACCATCAACATCGCAACCACCATCACTAGCACCTTTATCACCTGCAACAACATCATCACAACCGTCACCACCATCACCACTTACACCACTACCATCACCATCACCACCATTACAATCAACACCACCATCACAATCACCACCACTTCCATCACCATAACCTCCACCATCCCCACCCCCACCATCACCTTTAACACCATCACCACCATCACCATCACAACAATCTACACTTCCACCACCACCACAACCATCATCACCAACACAATCATCGTCACCTCCATCCCCACCAACATCACCATAACAACCACCACTTCTATCACCATCACCACCACCACCACAATCACCACCAACAACACCATCACCACCATTTCCATCACCACCTATACAACAATCATAACCACCACAACCACTATCACCACAACCACTATCATAAAAACGATCATCACCACCATCACAACCACCACAATCACCACAACCATCACAATAATCATTACCACTACCATTACCATCACCATCAACACCACCACAATGACCATCATCAACATCACTATAACTTACAATACCATCATCAGCATCACAATCATCACAAACGTCACCAAATCATCACCATCACCCTTATCACCATCAATATCACCACCACCACCACCACTATCACCTCCACCATCATGATCACCGACACCGTCACTAACCCACCACCATCACCACCAATATTACCATCACCAACACCATCACCACCAACATTAGTTCCACCACCATCACCACGGCCACAGCCACAATCACAACTACTATCACCACCACCGCTACCATCAACACGACAACAATCATCACCACCAACATTACCACCATCTACGTCACCAATACCATCACCACCACCAACACCACCACCATTACTACAACAACCATCATAACCGTCACCATCATCACCACCAAAACAACCACAACAACCACAACTATCAAAACCACCACAATCATAACCACCATCACCACCACCATCAGCACCATCATCACAACAACCATCGCCATCATCACCACCACCATCACCGCCACCATCACTACCACGATCACCACCATTAACATCATCAACATCACTATAACTAACACCACCACCAACAGCATCACAATCATCACAATCGTCACCAAATCATCAACATCACAATCACCACCACACTCAACAATTTACCGCCATCACGACCACCACCATCACCACCAATATCACCATCACCACCATCATTGCCATCACCATCATCACCACCACCATAATAATCACAATCATATCCACCACAACCATCACAAGGACCATCTCCACCAATATCATAACCACAATCACCATTACCACCATCACCATAACCATCATCACCACCATCAACAAACTCACTTTCACCACCATCACAACCACAATCACCATCATCAACACCACTATCACCACCACCATCACCACCATAGTCTCCATCAACAACATCATCGCCACCATCCCCACCTCCACGACTTCAATCACAATCACTACACCACCCAACCATCACCAACATAATCAACACCACCATCATCACCACTATTACCAACATTACCATTATCATTGCCATCGCCACCACCACAGCTACTAAATTCACTAACCCACCAACACAAGCACCACGACCACCAGCACCACCCACAACCCACCACAATTATCAACACCATCACCACCAACCCAACTTCAATCACCAGCATCACCGCCATTAACATCACCCCCACCATTACCAATACCACCACTCAATGACCATCACCACCGTGTACCTACCACCACCACCGTCAACACCACCATCACCATCACAACAAGCTCCATCACCACCACCTCCACAACCACAATCACCAACACCACCATCACCATCACTTTCATCACCATCCCCACCATCATCACCACCAACACCACCATCACAACCATTTTCATCACAATCACCGTCAACACCACCATCACCATTACAATTACCACCAACACCACGATAACAACCATCATTTCCGTCACCACCATCGTCGTCATCGCCCACATCACCACCATAACCACCGCTATTCAAATCACCATCACCACCATCACAACCACCATCTCTCCAAAAACTTCCATCACCATCACCACCATCACCGCCACCATCATCACCAATACCATCACAACCATCACCACCAACGACATCACAATCACCACCTATATCTACATCAACACAACCATCACCACCACCAATTCCATCACCACCACCAGAGCCACCACCACCAGAGCCACCCCAACAATCAGCAACAACATGACAAATAACCTCCATAACCATTGCACCACCACCAACACCACCACCTTCACAAGCAACACCACAAACACCACCATAACCAACATCACCACCACCATCAGCACCATTACCATCATTATCACAAACACAATCACTTTAACCACCACTACCATCACCACCATTATATTCATCACCAACACCATCATCATCACTACCACCTCCATCACCGTCTTCCCCATCACCACCACCACCATCACAATCACCACCACCATCACCATTACCACCATCACCATCGCCATCACCTTCAACATCAACATCAACACCTAAATCACAATCACTTCCATCATCACCACCACCACCGTCATCACAAACGCAATCATAACCATCAACTTCACCATCACCACCATCATCACCAACATCACCACCACCATCAACACCATCATCAACACCACAATCAACACCACTACCATTGCCACCACCGTAACCGCCATCACCATCACAACCATCACCACCACCGTCACAACTATTACCACAACCATCACCACCACCATCACAAACATCATCAACACCCTCATCACCACCGCCATCACATTCACCACCATCATCACCGCCATCATCACCATCACCAACATCATCATCACAACCATCAATATCACCACCACAATAACCCCACTCACCAGCACCATCACCATTTCCACAACCGCCATCACCATCATCATTACCTTGCAAATCATCATTACTTTCCTTATCCATCTAACAAAACGTTTTTTCTTATAAATAGTCATTATACATGGACACATTAGGCATGTGTGTTTGGGTTTCTTAAACATAAATACAAATGTATGATAATTATTATTCAGTCGCTCCAATTTCTTTAGTATGCAACGATGTTAAGCCTGCACGGACCGGCTAAATTGAGGAATCTTCATGGCATCCGTAAACGTTGCGCCTTACTTCTCCAGCAGTGGAACCGGATCGTGTTAGGGTCCCATCTGACATGAACTGGAAACTGACCTAAAAATAAATTAAACGCTACTTTATTGAAAATAAACAATAACATTATTAACATGTTTCTGGCGATGACATGATAACGTCAAGTGTACACCTAAACAAAACCATACATGAGTAACCAATAAAAGAAGAAAACAGATAAATAAAATAAACACGCATTAGTATACATAGAAAAATTAGAATACGTCCATTTGCAACAACAGGTCAGAGTTTTCGTTATACTGCTGCAATGAAAAAAAGAGATACGGTGATGTAAGACCTTACTTACTGCCTTTGGTAAATAGTATTGCTGTTGGAAAACAGAACGAAAGCGCTATCGATTAGACTTGATTTTCAGAGTTAATGCGTTTTAACACTGTTAACGCTGACTCGGACTCGCTTTCGCACCATCGACCCACGTCAATGTGTTTACGCTTGCGGGCAAAAAAGTGTGTCCCTCGCTGTAAACTGAGGAGCCTTGCCCGAGTTTGAGCATCAACGATGTTAAAACGCCCTAGATCTATAAATCAAGTCGAATATGGACAGTGTTATCTGTCTGCATACCAACAGCAGTAATGCTTACCAAAGGAAGTCAACAACAATCGCACATTACAATAATCTCTTTAAGCATACATGTCTAACGTCATCTTGACCTTTAAAAATGATAACACTTATCTTTTTATTCACAGCAATGGCAGAGATGACGGACCATACTTCAGTTTGGTATAGGTGACATTCGGCGGTTGACCAGGTAGTATCGGAGCCCATTAAGAGTTCCTGCCCTAATCCCAATGCACGGACAGCTGTTGAACAAATAAATGTTAGAGATACCACCACGACGTTTATTGGATACAGACAAAGAATACGTCGCCAATATTTTTTTCCAAATATATTGATTAAATTGTTCCAACTGACAATGTTCTATTTTTTCCAAATTAGTTGCAGATAAATAACATAAACGCGTATTATCATATATAGGTAAATAAGAATACGTCCATTTGCAACAAAAAAGGTCAGAGTTTACGTTATACTGCTGCACTGAAAAAAAAATAAGATGATGCAAGACTTACTTTTTGACTTTGGTAAACAGTATTGCTGTATGAAAACATAACGAATATGCTATCGATGAGACTTGATTTTCAGAGCTTAGGCGTTTTTACACTGTTAACGCTGACTTGGACTCGCTTTCGCACCATCGACCCACGTCAGTGTGTTTACGCTTGCGGGCAAAAAAGTGTGTCCCTCGCTGTAAACTGAGGAGCCTTGCCCGAGTTTGAGCGCCAACATTGTTAAAACGCCCTAGCTCTATAAATCAAGTCGAATGGACAGTGTTGTCTGTCTGCATACCAACAACAGTAATGCTTACCAAAGAAAGTCGAAGACAATCGCACATCATACTTATCTCTTTGAGCATATCTGTCTAACGTCAACTTTGACCTTTAAAAATGATAACAATTATCTTTGTATGCACAGCAATGGAAAGGGTGACGTTCCACACTTCAGGCTGGTATATGTGACCTTCAGCGGTTGGCAATGGTGTATCGTAGCCCATTTAGAGTTCCTGCCCTTATCCCAATGCACAGATAGCTGTTGAACAAAAATATGTAAGAGATACCACCCATGACGTATATTGGATACGGAAAAAGAATTTGTTCCATATATGTTTTGTCTAAATCTATTGATTAAAGTTTATAAGCGTTCCTACTGACAATGTGCTATTTTTATTCCAAATTAGTTGCAGCGCGTTAACCTTCCATTTACGATAATTGACAGTGTTTAAAGTTTAAAACGATCCGTTAAAGTACACAAAGACATTTAGGCGCACATGTGAATTGTTAAATACCTATCTTTTTCATTAAGAATACAAAACACATATAAAAAGTATTTAGGTTGTACAGCATTCGTAACACAACTTCATATTTACCTTATCAGGTGAACTACACATCCATCCAATTCAATATCCTGACAATCAATGGTCTAAACAATCAAGTTTCACACCTAACCATATCTTCTGATCACATCTCAGAAAGGTGCTACACGCCATTAGATCAACTCAATAGAAGAAGTGGTGGTACACATTAAACTTACTTATGGACGTATTTTGACGCACGTGTAATCCCATAGAAAGTTAACTTAAATTTAAGACCTTTCTTACTAAATTCAAATTTTAAGGCTTCATTCTTACCCTTAGATTCCGATGAGCAGCAAACAGCATAAAACCTGAGCAGACTGAGAGTTACTCGTAGGCTGTTCTGATTTAATTCTGTTTGCACATATGCATTTTTTAGTTTGCTTCTCAATGGGAAAGGGTAAATCGGGTGAAGGTTTTAAACGGTAAAAACATCGTCCGATTCCGAATAAGATCATGTTGGCATCTAGCGCCAGGAAAGGCACTGAGCAATGTTCAGTTATCGTCTAGGTATCGGGCAAAGCCTGTGCAGGCATCGGACGGTCATATGTACAGAAATTGACTTTCGATAATCACAGTTTTGCTTTCAAGATGAGAATAACAACAACAACAAAACTACCGAAATAGTATAATGTCACGACAAGAGGAAATCGTTCGATTATCTAACCACAAATGTTTGCATACTCGGTCATAACGTCTGGAAATCGTTCCTGAAGTTACGCCTGAATAGGCTTCCCTTATTTGCAAGTTTGCTGTATTTGTTTTTTTTAATTAAATTTTAAACGGAAATACATTGTGCGTAAATATGCCAATATTTACAACTCGAAATGAGAATTGAAAAGACCCACGTCATGTGTTAATAGGTATTATGCCATATGCGCCCATCATAACTATAGCCCACCCAGCCTGCGCATATCTCAGTCGAGACAGGAGATACAAAATAAGACCATACAACATTTAGTGATTTTTAACAGACAGCATCACCTCTGACCAGACTAAGCAAATGCACAGACTGGGCTTGAGATACGTTGGCCGAAACGCCATTTTCGCATGACGCGGCTATGAATGTGTGATGTGAATGTTGGGAAAGAAAAATGCATGTTAAATATTAACATAGATATATTTCGATGGTGTAAAAACAAACTCATAATAAGCCATTTGTGGACATATGATGTGAACTCCCGTAGTATAATTGGTATCTACTAACACTAATGCGTGGCTTGACTATAATAACACACATTTCATGCGGTGAATACGCTACTTACAAGTGAAAACACACACACAATAGTTTAACTTTTGTTTTCAATGTTATTATTTAGAAACAAAAATTTCAATAATTTATTTCAAAGTCAGCATTTTCGCAACTCGTGTTCAACGTGTTATAAATTGAGAACTGTGAAATAAACAAGCTTAACCTTATACTATTGCGTTGTTATCACCCGTGCAATTAAAAATGCATGTGATGTTGCCGCTACCGGTTGAAAAACAAAAGAACGTTTCCTAGACAAATCAAATTTAACCCCGCTGTAGAAGCAAGCACTAGGTTACGCAACAGACGCGTGATAGTGTATTGGACTCTCGATATGACACTATAATTGTTGATCAGCAGTAGTTTTATTTTCCCGCATCTAGCCTCAGATTATGAATGACCTGTGCTGAGCGAAAATACCACGTGATAAAGACGCAGCAGATAGTGGACTATTTTAATCATTCATAAACATTCTCTTCCGCGACTATATATTTCTAACATTGTTTATTGATTCTTTTTCTATATATTGATACGTGGACGATACACCGTGACTTTTAAGGCATTATTCAATATTTAAAACTCCAAATAATCACATGGACTTAGTTACTACTTAACAGTTCTTGATTCTTGTTCATTCTTGGGTAGATGTCCTCTTGTATTGTATTCTTTCCCATTAACTGTGTACGCACATATAATCACATAATTTAAGTAAATATATTTTTGCAGATCAGTATGGATCTACACTCAATATAAATGTATAAGTACAATTAACAATACAATTTATTAATAAACCTAGAAGTATTTAATGTTACTTTATATGTTTAAAGCAAAATTATTATGTTTGCATTTAGGCATACAGTAGATTCATTTCTTTAATGATAATCTACCAATGAAATGAGATTGACCTAACAACTTCTTTATTTGTTATTTTAATATAAACGAAAACAAGAGCTGTCACCATAGGATGACATATGCCCCCTATAAACGCTTTGATAGAAGTTATAAGCATTTTTCGAAACCTAAACGCAGATTTCGAAACATTAACGCGAACCCTAAGTTCAAGGTCAAGGTCACAGGCGTCATAATTTGACATTTGTGTGCGTATGGAAAGGCCTTGTTCATATACACATGCATACCAAATATGAAGGTTATATCTCAAGGGACATAGAAGTTATGAGCATTTTTCGAAACCTAAATGCGGACCCTAAGTTAAAGGTCAAGGTCACAGGGGTTAAAATTTGTTTGCTTATGGAAAAGTCTTGTCAATATACACATGCATACCAAATATGAAGGTAATATCTCAAGGGACATACAAGTTATGAGCATTTTTCGAAACCTAAACGCAGATTTTGAAACCTAAACGCAGACCCTTAGTTCAAGGTCAAGGTCACAGGGGTCAAAATTTGTGTGCGTATGGAGGGCCTTGTCCATATACACATGCATACCAAAAATGAAGGTTATATCTCAAGGGACATAGAAGTTACGAGCATTTTTCGAAACCTAAACACAGATTTCGAAACCTAAATGCGGACCCTAAGTTCAACATCAAGGTCACAGGGGTCAAAATTTTTGTGCGAATGGAAATGCATTGTCCATATACACATGCATACCAAATATGAAGGTTATATATCAAGGGACACAGAAGATAAGAGCATTTTTCAAATCCTTAACACAAAGTGTGACGGACAGACGGACGGACAGTTCGATCACTTTATGCCCTCCTTCGGGGGCATAAAAATCAAGTAACAGTGATACAGAACCTAAGGAAATATAATCCACTACAGCAATGAACGACAGTTTTGTAATCAAATTTGATATACTGGTACATCAAAATGCACAAAATCTAAGGAACTAGAGTAAATCTGACATATTTTTTTAATCCATTTAATGTGTAAAAGTATGAAAAAATATAAAGTGATTGTTAGTGCAGACCATTTTAACAGGCGTATGACCACTCATAAAATGATAAAGGGTTTCTCAGAAATAAAATTAATATCCTCTAAATGAATCATTGAAGTTCATTAGCGTTCCATAATGAGAAAACTTATAATTAACAAGACTATTTTCTACATGTATTGTTTACCTGCCCACAAAAGGTCTAGTGTTAAATGTCTGTATACTCACTTAAATCCATTCCGTTTATATTATCATATTTTATTATCAAAATATCTGTTACAACTCTTTCTGAGCACATAACACCACAGACTTCATAAAAATGCAATCTTCTCTGTCCAAATTACATCTATTGACCGCTGAAGCTTGAAACCAGCATGTAGCCAACATTGTTTTTGGTTCATATTTTGAGTTAAAACTTCTTTGAAGTTGTTCATATTTTTTGTTATAAATCCAATACATACAAGGAGTTACAACTCACATCATTGGTTCCTATTTTGAGTTTTAACTGTTTCATTGGTTCTTATTTTTTAGTCACAAATCCAATAAACGTTCATGGTCTCTAGTCTACAACTGGAGTTTACGCATCTGGTACTTCTTTGTGTGTGGAATGCGCTCGCCCTTGAACGCCAGAATATTGGGAAGTATGGCAGGAGATCTCAAGCGCATACCCCGACCCCCAGGGGTGAATGCGCGCAGTACCACGGAACTGGGTTTTGAGGCGATGGACACCCAACCTGTAAGGTGAGATAGGTGTCATTACACGCTACAAAACTGGTTGTCGATGAAACACAGCCAGAATTATTTTAACCCCTCACCACTTAGATACATATTTTGACGTATTTGTACTCCCATAGAAAGTTAAATGTAATTAAATACCTTTCTTACTAAATTCTAGTTTTAAAAGCTTCATTTCCAATCCTTAGATACTGATGAGCAGCAAACAGCATAAAACCTGAACAGACTGCGAGTTACTCACAGGCTGTTCTGGTTTTATGCTGGTTGCAAAAGCTATTGTCACTTTGCTTATAATGAGGGGAAGGGTTAATTTTATGCATAAGTAAGGCAATATTTTTAGCATTTTCATTGAGCGCATGTTCTTAAAAGGACCAACTGCAGAATGGTATTTTCGATTGGTGTTTTTGTTCATATGAAATAACTTCTTGAAAGTTCACAACTCTTAGGATTTATAATCATTTATGAATACTAATAACATTGCAGTAAAATACTGTATGACAAACAGAAACTTAACGCACGCCATCAACAATTAAATATTTTTAACAAACAAATATGTCAATACATGTATATTATACAATAAGGAACAAATTGGAAGTACCTTCCATGCAAATAATTACAGTCCATTTCAGACTAGTTATAATATCTTCAATTCTAAATATGTAAAAAGAAAGAGAAAAAATGAAAAAAGTTTTAAACTATTTCATAACATGATATGTGCCTTGCTCTGGGAAAACTGTGCCTAATGAATGTGCATAAAGTGTCATTCCGCATTAGCCTGTGCAGTCCTCACAGGCTTATGAGAGTCGACTCTTTCCGCTTTTTTGGAATTTTTCCTTTAAAGAAAGTATCTTCTCATCAAAAATCAACTTTAGGCAGAAAGTGACAGACTGCGCAGGCTAATCTTGGACGACACTTCATACACATGCATTTTGCCCAGACACTTCATTCACATGCATTTTGCCCAGACACTTCATGCACATGCATTTTGCCCAGACACTTCATTCACATGCATTTTGCCCAGACACTTCATGCACATGCATTTTGCCCAGACACTTCATGCACATGCATTTTGCCCAGACACTTCATGCACATGCATTTTGCCCAGACACTTCATGCACATACATTTTGCCCAGACACTTCATGCACATGCATTTTGCCCAGACATTTCATGCACATGCATTTTGCCCAGACACTTCATGCACATGCATTTTGCCCACACATTTCATTCACATGCATTTTGCCCAGACACTTCATGCACATGCATTTTGCCCAGACACTTCATGCACATGCATTTTGCCCAGACACTTCATACACATGCATTTTGCCCAGACATTTCATGCACATACATTTTGCCCAGACACTTCATGCACATGCATTTTGCCCAGACACTTCATGCACATACATTTTGCCCAGACACTTCATGCACATGCATTTTGCCCAGACACTTCATGCACATGCATTTTGCCCAGACACTTCATACACATGCATTTTGCCCAGACATTTCATGCACATGCATTTTGCCCAGACACTTCATGCACGTGCATTTTGCCCAGACACTTCATGCACATACATTTTGCCCAGACACTTCATGCACATGCATTTTGCCCAGACACTTCATGCACATACATTTTGCCCAGACACTTCATGCACATACATTTTGCCCAGACACTTCATGCACATACATTTTGCCCAGACACTTCATGCACATACATTTTGCCCAGACACTTCATGCACATACATTTTGCCAAGACACTTCATACACATGCATTTTGCCCAGACACTTCATGCACATACATTTTGCCCAGACACTTCATACACATGCATTTTGCCCAGATATTTCATGCACATGCATTTTGCCCAGACACTTCATGCACATGCATTTTGCCCAGACACTTCATACACATACATTTTGCCCAGACACTTCATGCACATGCATTTTGCCCAGACACTTCATACACATGCATTTTGCCAAGACACTTCATGCACGTGCATTTTGCCCAGTTTCCCCAGAAGGAGGCTCACATGATACGCCGAGCTTAACATAGTTTGCTGAAATGTTTGCTGCTCAGATCTGCCTTGGTTACCTAGAGAGGAAAGCTGGAGGTCAGCGCTGGCTGTGTTTGAATCATGGGTCTCCACTGTAAACTGCTGACCACATAGGCTGGATAGCCTCTGTAAGCGGTCAGCATCACCAAGTGGTACCTGTAAAAATGAATATAGACATCCAGTAAAATTATTTACATTCATCAGCACAAATTCCATGTTGATGTTGTTTTTTTAATGACCTTTTTGTGGACTTGTTAATTCGAGGATTTTTTATTTTGGGGGAAAAAAGAGGAATTTGCGTCATTTTCCAATGTTCTTGTGCTAAATGCTTGGATCAGTCAACACAAGAAATCAACAAAAAAAACCAGTAATGTCCCACAAATGCTTATGATTTTACAGTATTAAAAAACTTAAGATAAATTGCACTGATGATGCATGTCAGTACATGTATATGGAAATTGTTATAATCATTTTATAGAAATTTTAATTTGAACAAGAAATGTGTTCATAGGACATGGATGCCCCCCTCCTTTCCACTGTGGTCACAAAACCTCAGCTGATGTATACAACAAGAGGGCCAAGATGGTTCGCTCACCCGAGAGGAGTCGGTTCATTCAATCTTTACCAAATGTCAAACTTGACATAGATATTGTCCAGACAAACATCCTGGTCAAGTTTAATCATTATTTCATCTGCGAGTCATGATCAATATACCTATGAAGTTTCATGATCCTAGGCGTAAGCATTCTTGAGTTATCATCCAGAAACCATTTTTCTAAGTTGAGTCATCGTTACCTTGACAGCCATTGTGTGAATACGTTATTTGGCACTGTGACCTTGACCTTTGACCTAGTGACCTGATAATCAATAGGGGTCATCTGCGAGTCATGATCAATATACCTATGAAATTTCATAATCCTAGGCATAAGCGTTCTTGAGTTATCATCCAGAAACCATTTTACTATTTCAGGTCACCGTGACCTTGACCTTTGACTTAGTGACCTGAAAATCAATAGGGGTCATCTGCGAGTCATGATCATTGTACCTATGAAGTTTCATGATCCTAGGTATAAGCGTTCTTGAGTTATCATCAGAAACCATTTTACTATTTCAGGTCACCCCGACCTTGACCTTTGACCTTTACCTGAAAATCAATAGGGGTCATCTACGAGTCATGATCAATGTAACTATGAAGTTTCATGATCCTAGGCCTAAGCGTTCATGATTTATCATCCGGAAACCATTTTACTATTTTGGGTCATCTTGACCTTGACCTTTGACCTAGTGACCTGAAAATCAATAGGGGTCATCTACGAGTTATGATCAATGTACCTATGAAGTTTCATGATCCTAGGCCTAAGCGTTCTTGAGTTATCATCCGGAAACCATTTTACTATTTCGGGTCATCGTGACCTTGACCTTTGACCTAGTGACCTGAAAATCAATAGGGGTTATCTGCTAGTCATGATCAATGTACCTATGAAGTTTCATGATCCTAGGCATAAGCGTTCTAGAGTTATCATCCAGAAACCATTTTACTGCTTTGGGTCACCGTGACCTTGACCTTTGACCTAGTGACCTGATAATCAATAGGGGTCATCTGCTAGTCATGATCAATGTATCAATGAAGTTTCATGATCCTAGGCATAAGTGTTCTTGAGTTATCATCCAGAAACCATTTTATTATTTCAGGTCATCGTGACCTTGACCTTTGACCTAGTGACCTAAAAATCAATAGGAGTCATCTGCGAGTCATGATCAATGTACCTATGAAGTTTCATGATCCTTGGCATAAGCGCTCTTGAGTTATCATCAAGAAACCATCTGGTGGAGGGACGGACCGACATGAGCAAAACAATATACCCCCTCTTCTTCGAAAGGGGGGGGGGGGCATAATGAGAAAACTGCCCCCCTCCCAGCAGCCATGTTATTCAACTGACCGGAACCATTTTTTAACTCAACTCTCTTATCAAGGAAACAAATGTTCTGAGCAAATTTCATGAAAATTGGGCCAAAAATGTGACTTCTACTGTGTTCACATGTTTTCACTATATACATATAGAGAAAAATGCCCCGCCCACTGGCAGCCATGTTTTTTCACCAATCCCGACCATTTTCAAACTTGTCCGAGATATCAATAAAACCAATGTTTTGACCAACTTTTATGATGATTTCGGCAAAAATTGTGACTTCTAGGGTGTTTACAAGGTTTCTCTATAGCCAAATAGGGAAAACTGCCACAATAAACATATAGAGAAAAATGCGCCGCCCACTGGAGGCCATGTTTTTTCACCGATCCTGAGCAATCAGGTGAGCTAAAAAGGACCCATAAAACCATTGATATAGAAAACATTCAAACCAAAATATTTAGGTGCACAAGGCCTGTTGCTTAAAAATATGTTTGTAAAGTTTAAGCCCTCTAGCTCACATTCTTTTTATTATGCATGTAAGTTGGAATTAAGTTTGTTGAAAAGTGAAGAAATTTGTCAGAAAAATATGTGTCATTTCATACTTAATGTCTTGAAAAATGTTTTTCATGAAAAATCCACAAAACAAACCTATATTTCATCCCAGATTGTAAAAAGATAATATTGTTTGTTAATGAATATGAAATTAAAAAGGAATACATATACATTTACCATATGATATGATGTTTGATTTTTTTTTAAAACAAAATACACTTTCACTCTCAAATAAGACCACATATGTTATGTTTCTTACAATTTAAATAAGCCACCCTCTGCAAAAACTCAGCTAAATGCATAATCAGGAATGACAATTTCAGCTTAAAATGTATCTCCACTAATAACAGACTTTAAACAAGATACATCATAAAAACAGAAAGTTTACGCACATGCATTAAGCCCAGTTTTTACACATGGCAGCAAAAATTAGACTTTACTGTAAGCCATTTTTTCCCAGTAAATTATTGTCAACTCTAGACCGTTTTTTCCACTAAATAATAGTTTAATCCGGGATACTCACCCCAAGTGTCTCTGTGCCTATAGTCTGCATGTAGAACTCATCTGCCTTCTCAGTGTCCATCACATGAACAGGAAGCATCATGCCAATGTGTGCAGTGAACAGCGTGTTGGGCACACCCTAGAACAGTACAGATAGACTTGAGCCTAAATGTGTGCAGTGAACAGCGTGTTTTGCACACCCTAGAACAGTCCAGATAGACTTGAGCCTTAATGTGTGCAGTGAACAGCGTGTTGGGCACAACCTAGAACAGTACAGATAGACTTGAGCCTTAATGTGTGCAGTGAACAGCGTGTTGGGCACAACCTGAACAGTACAGATAGACTTGAGCCTAAATGTGTGCAGTGAACAACATGTTGGGCACAACCTAGAACAGTACAGAGAGACTTGAGCCTATATGTGTGCAGTGAACAGCGTGTTGGGCACACCCTAGAACAGTACAGATAGACTTGAGCCTATATGTGTGAAGTGAACAGCGTGTTGGGCACATCCTAGAACAGTACAGATAGACTTGAGCCTAAATGTGTGCAGTGAACAGCGTGTTGGGCACAACCTAGAACAGTACAGATAGACTTGAGCCTAAATGTGTGCAGTGAACAGCGTGTTGGGCACAACCTGAACAGTACAGTTAGACTTGAGCCTAAATGTGTGCAGTGAACAGCATGTTGGGCACAACCTAGAACAGTACAGATAGACTTGAGCCTAAATGTGTGCAGTGAACAGCGTGTTGGGCACACCCTAGAACAGTACAGATAGACTTGAGCCTAAATGCGTGCAGTGAACAGCATGTTGGGCACACCCTAGAACAGTACAGAAAGACTTGAGCCTAAATGTGTGCAGTAAACAGCATGTTGGGCACAACCTAGAACAGTACAGATAGACTTGAGCCTAAATGTGTGCAGTGAACAGTGTGTTGGGCACAACCTAGAACAGTACAGATAGACTTGAGCCTAAATGTGTGCAGTGAACAGTGTGTTGGGCACAACCTAGAACAGTACAGATAGACTTGAGCCTCGCTCTCAAAAAACGTGCTTAATGCATGTGCATGAAGTACACTTTCAACTTAACAGGATTATCGCTAAGATTAGTGCTGCAACAATACGCCAAAAACTGTATTGCAATATATTGTAAGTTCAAAAACCCGTATTGCAATATATTGCTAAATTGTACCAGAATAATAACTCGCCAGCATATCACCAAAGCCAATTTAATTGCATGAACATAACCTTTGTATTGTATGTTTAAGTTCTAGTTATATCCTATTGGCAATTCTAGCCTTTTTTACAAAAATGTCTATAAAGTCAAACTCGGCGTTCGTTTCGTCTGCTATTTTGAGAATTGTTTTTCTCGTATTGCCATAAGCTTCATCTTAAATTTAACACCGTTTTTGTTTTGTTTACCTTGATATCATTATTTCTGATGGCTTTTCTGGGCGAAATACGGATGAATTATTGTAGAATTATTGAACTGGTATGATGAAAATCGTATCGCAATACAAAATGCGGATTTCGTATTGCGATATATACCGATATACCGGTATATTGTTGCAGCACTAGCTAAGATGAGACTTCTTTTAACCCTTTCCCTCTCAGAGGCAAAGTGTAAATGGCTAAGTGCAAACAGCATTTAACCAGAACAGCCTGCGAGTAACTCGCAGTCTGTTCAGGTTTTATGCTGTTTGCTGCTCATCAGTATCTAAGGTTTGCAGATGAAGCCTTAAAAACATGAATCTAGTAAGAAATGTCTTTAAACAAATTTAACGTTCTAAGAGGCTATAAATCATAAATGCGTGAAAATACGTATCTAAGTGGTAAAGGGTTAAACAAAAAATATCATAAGAGCTGAAAGTATCGTCTCTAATAAGCCTGTGTGGACTGCACAGGCTAATCCGGGATTACACTGTATGCCGTATATTCTCAGAGCGAGGCTTATTTAGATTTAATCAAGAGTTAAAAAACCAATCACAATACATGAAAGACTTGAATTTAATTTCTTAACCAGTGGCAAATATTCAGATTATACAACACATTTGGACCATGTTCTACATCCATTGGTCACCATGTTCTACATCCATTGGTCACCATGTTCTACATCCATTGGTCACCATGTTCTACATCCATTGGTCACCATGTTCTACATCCATTGGTCACCATGTTCTACATCCATTGGTCACCATGTTCTACATCCATTGGTCACCATGTTCTACATCCATTGGTCACCATGTTCTACATCCATTGGTCATGTGTTTAGCCCATACGAAAGCTTGGAATTCTTTGACTGATCTTAATTGCGTAAAACAATATAAAATGTGTAAGTATATGTAAATCATACTTTTTGTGTGCCAATAAACAAGTTTTCTTCTTTAATAATTCCTAAGTAGAGGTCAAAAGATATAAACATGATTTCAACAGAAAACTTACTTTAAAAAAAATCTTGGGTTCAATCCTCACTGTGGAAGTGTTCTTTAGATTTCCCCAATAGACATCAAGTACTGGTTTTAGTCCAAGGAAACGGACCCTAGAGTTTCAAATAAGCTTAAGGCTTTCTATGCAATCAAGCTAAAAACAAATAGTTTTAAACAAAACTAGCTTTAAACCAATCTTGGCATTCTGTCAATAAAACGGTTTTCGCGTGTTTGGCGTGTTAAAAAAGCCGTATGACTGTTATGTATGGTTGAGTGTAATACATGGTAATGAAGTGAGCAAATGTATGATTTAACCTCGAGGTAGTCAATCCTAGCGAGCCCTGTGATGAACATGGTGGTTCCCGGCCTCATGACAAAGGTGCGCGGATGTATCACCTTCTGTTTGAGAACCAACTTCAACTCATCTTGGGTTAGGTAGTTCACAACCTGGCATAGAAAGAGTCAGAACGGGTAATTACCGGTAATCAAATTAATTATGAATAATACCCAGTTATTAAATTATAAACAAAAACATAAAACTGAAAATAAGTGACTTTTTATATATGGTTAATTAAACTTTATATCACTATTTTAAAAGTTCATGGTGAGGTACAAAACAGTGTTTTGTTCATTCTTTTGAACATAAAGTACTTATGTTAAAGTCCACATATTGTTTTCATTTAAAGCTTTTTAATTTTATCTGAATGAAATTTTTGCAAACTCAATTTCATTATTAAACCAGTGCTTGTGAAATAAGGATACTGGTAATTATATTACAAATGTTATCATTGCAATCATATTCTGATGCAAAGCGTAATGGAAAATGTTGCATGTGTCAAGTTGGAAATGAGCAACACTGTGAGAAAACTGGGCTTCATGCATGAACATGAAGTGTTGTCCCAGCTAAGCATGTGCAGTCCACTTTCTGCTTCTACTGATTTTGTTCAAGAAGTCTGTTTTTAACGAATATTTGGTCTATACAGAAAGTGTTGTCCCTCATTACCCTATGTAGCATGAACCAACAAGGGAGGCAACTCGTGATGTCACAATTTGGCAGTGTATAAAAAGTGGTTCTTAATTATCTCGCTTAACAGGGGTCTAAATTACGTTTAAAAGCTATTTTCTGATTGGATGAAACAGTCCGAAATCATCCAATGAATAAAGTCGAGATATTTATCTTGCGGAACATGCAATGCCATGCCGCGTGCAAGCTATTTAGAAAGTAAATATCGTAAATAAAAAAGTTTGTTATGTTTTTTTTTCGCGGTTATAGACAGTGTTCCTGGCTGAAAACGATGCAATATTACTTTTAAATCATTCATGTATTAGTTTTTAGCAAAAAGAGGTAGAATATTTGTGTAAAACATAAAAATTCTTATTTAAACTTGTGTCTGCTACAATTTAGCGAGTGGTTACCGAAATTACCGATTGTACAGATGTATCGACAGACATATGCAAAACGAAAAAATAGCTTGCATATTTCAAGTTTATCAGCCTTGAAATCACCTATTAATCAAACGAGAATCGAAATTATTAAAATATAAACCAGTAATGTTCATTAACACCAAAATCTTTGGGCACAACCATCATATTTTTGAAACCGCGACGTATTGTTTTTCGGAAACCGACGATCGGTAATTTCCGTAACCATATGGAAAATTTCATCACTGACAAGTTTCGTTTCTAATGTTTTTCTCAAATATTCTACCACAAAATTATTGTATACCATTTCACAAATGAATAACAAGTAATAATTCCTTGATTTTGGGAGGGACACTGTCTATCAATGCCTATAAATACGCATTAAGGCTAAACTTAAGTGCATAAAATATTGAAAAATAAATCATAATTCAAGTGTAGACAAGTGTTCGTTCCATCCGTTACATTAATTCATCCGCATTGCTCAGACACTCAATTATATTGGAAATTATTACGAATATCTGATAAAACTTGCATTATTTATTTTTATCTTAAACTTCCATTTCATAAATGTTTTATTTTGATAAACGTCGTCAATTGTATATAGATTTCTGTATAGTTTGAAAAACATTTAGGCAAATATTACTCATGTAAGATAAAATGCAAATAATTAATAAAATATTCCTTTTTAATCAGTATGTTGGTTTATCGGTCAATAACAATATCACTTTGAACATTGAATTATTTAAAAGTTATAATAAACATTTAATGTTCTCCGAACAAATGATTCATAACACATATAACAGATTGATAGGAAGATATGAACAAATAAAGGTTGCTAAGTTGCCCGCCTAGAATGGTCCTGTTAGTATGGAAGTACTTGATATCTAAATGTATTTGCCTTTGGGTGCTGTAAAGACATAAAATATTTTATGAAATGTCTCAAAGTGAATAATTATTTTGCATTTAGTAAAAGAAAGGCAACATATAACCCGTAAGTGGCTGACAAGAACTTGTGGCTGAATACAAATAAAAAGAGGCATTAAGCTTCTTGAAAATAAAAGTAAACATCATTATATACGAATTTTCTGATCAAAAGTGTTATTTTTAGTGAATAGGAGAAATACATTTTCAAGAATAAACAATATAATTACAAATGTTTTGGCGAAGTGCATCATAGTATTATCATAGCACCAGTTTTGGTCTAAAAATCCAATAACATTTTTTAAATTTCATAACCCCTTGTTGCAAAAAAAAATAATCATGAAAAATAGAATTTTCAGAGTAACCAATTAAAATAAAATAAAAAATGCTTTATTAGACCCTAGATATTATTTTTGCAATCATTTTTCATCAATAACATATGTTTAAAAAAAATATTGTTTCATGCTACTCATGGTACCAGTTTTTTGTCAGAAAATTTATTACATTTTTTAAAAATGTGTTACCCCTTGTTGCCAAAAAAATCATAAAAAATATATATTTCAAAGAAATCCTTTAAAACAAAAAGAAAATGCCTTCTTAAACCTTAAATATTATTCCTGCAAGCATTTTACATCAATTATTTATGTTTGAAAAAATCATTGGTTCATGCTACCCTATGCAGACTTCAGAGGCTAATCTGGGACTACACTTTATGCACATGCATTAAGCCCAGTTTTCCCACAGCGCTGCTCATATAAAAATATACTGGCAATAAGTGACATTATATTTAACCTTTATCTGTCAATGTTTAATAAGATAGGCTCAAGCCTTGTACATCATAAGACTTCGTTAAAGTGATATTATGGGCATTTTTTCACTGTGGAGTTGAGCTGAAAAGAATTAACAGGTCAAAAGAATTACTTAAAATGTGGTAACTGACCAATTATCTACAACTCATCTTGCTAACAGTTGTTTATAAAAAATATACATTATTTTCTATATTTTACATGACTGACCCAGTCCTCTAAGCCGAAATGATCCGTAAAACAAAATTGTGTTTTTGTGTTGTATGAACGAATCTGCATGAAAACAACATTCAGACTCACTTTGTACATCAAATCATTTTTGTCGTCAGTTGTCAAAACGAAAGTACGGTCGATATTCAAATGGATTATTGTTCTCTTTCCGGGATATTGTTTTAGTATGTTGATGCTATATTAACAAATATAAGTGTATATGAAGTGAAAACATAAAAAATTAACAACGGTTGCGATAGACACCTATATACTGTAAGATGCCCATAATATCACTTTAAGAATTCCAATTAAGGGTGCATGATCACGCGACTTTATGGGGTTCACTAATGGATGTTAATGGATTTACACACACCGGTAAGTGGTGCTTTTTTCAAATAACATTATAAACCATTTTTTTGAAGAATTTCAACTCGTGCATAAAAGGCAATTTTGAATGTGGCTTATGGCAATGTGAAATGCATCAGAATTACTTAATTAACCCTTTCAGTGCGGGAACCGAATTTTGAAGGCCTTTGCAAACAGTTTGAATCCAGATGAGACGCCACAGAACGTGGCGTCTCATCAGGATCCAAACTGTTTGCTATTCTGATAATATTCTTTATAAAACATTGAAGAAAATGCTAATTTTAGAAATTCAGCAGACAACATTTTAGCAAACAACAAATTTCCAAACATGCAAAGGGTTAAATAAGCCTGTGCTCTTGGCCAAAATTCGATATTTACGCAACATTTACACAGTTATGCTGCAACCAACGTGAAATTTTGGCACTGATTTCAGACGTATTCAATAATGTATTAAAAAATCTCAAGATATCGGCACAAACTGCAAGAAAAACTTCCTATATGCACTTAAGATTTTTGCAAATATATTTCAATATTATAACTTGAGATACTTGCAAAAATTAAATTCTTAACAGTGTGTTTTCATTCTATCCAGCACATGTGTATAATCATCTGTGATCCCCGTTGATCCTGCATTCTGGATTGTAAGTAAACAATTCTTGAAGTTAAGACTTACATAAGAATTAAGACTACCAGCCCAGTTTCTTACCAGATCCGGGTTTACCAGTCCAGGAGTATCGTATGTCCAACAGCTGTCAGGGAACTCATCAGGAAGAATGGTCCGGCGTGGAAGCAGCAGTGACTCTGGCTTCACCTCCGTCTCCTCATTGATATCTGTGTCAGCTTCAGGTGTCACTGGAATAGAATGATGTAGAGCAGAGTTCATAACGTGCACAAGGGGCAACATAAGTACAAAAAAATAATTCTAAAAATACCTAAAAATACTCTGGTTGTTATAGGCCTAAACACTGACCACACTGGTCCTAAAATGCAATCCCTAATGGGATCAAGTAGATCATCTTGTAGAATAATCCTAAAATGCAATCTCTAATGGGATCAAGTAGATCATCTTGTAGAATAATCCTAAAATGCAATCTCTAATGGGATCAAGTAGATCATCTTGTAGAATAATCCTAAAATGCAATCTCTAATGGGATCAAGTAGATCATCTTGTACAATAATCCTAAAATGCAATCTCTAATGGGATCAAGTTGATCATCTTGTAGAATTATCCTAAAATGCAATCTCTAATGGGATCAAGTAGATCATCTTGTAGAATAATCCTAAAATGCAATCTCTAATGGGATCAAGTAGATCATCTTGTAGAATAATCCTAAAATGCAATCTCTAATGGGATCAAGTTGATCATCTTGTAGAATAATTCTAAAATGCAATATCTAATGCAATCAAGTAGATCATCTTGTATAATACATGTACCTACAAACAAAATTTCAGCGCAATTTCTCCATCTTAACTACAGTTATTGAACACAAAATGTGTCTATTTTTAGCAACAGTGACCTTGAACCAACTGGCCCAAAATGCAACCCCATGCAAGGTATGCATGTCAGCTAGAAATAGGCAGTGTTTTTTGTTGTTGTCAAAATTAGGTTCGGTATCCGGCCCCATTCCCAATGGAAACAAGAAACCGTCGAGGACGGGTGATGCTCTCCAAAGTTTTTTTTTGGCACAATATTGCACTATATTCAGATAAAAGGAAACGTCTTGAGGGCACAGTAGTTGGGGGGACAAGTATTTTTTTATAGAAAATTTCAAAGGGCCATGAATGTGAAAAATCATCCGACCAGAACCTGCTGATTATATGCACATCTCCTCTTGGTAGTGAAGCTTCCCATAAAGTTTCATTGAATTCCGGTAATAAGTTACTGAAAAATAGCCTGGACAAGAATTGCACTATATGTACAGTTAATGGAAAATTTCAAAAATTTCAAAGGTCCATAACTCTGTGAAAAAATCATCCGACCAGAACCCGCTCTTAATATGGCATCTCCTCTTGGTAGTGAAGCTTCCCATAAAGTTTCATTGAATTCCAGTCATTAGTTGCTGAGAAATAGCCCCGACAAAAATTGCACTATATGTACAGTTAATGGAAAATTTCAAAGGGCCATAACTCTGTAAAAAAAATCATCCAACCAGAACCCGCTGATAATATGCACATCTCCTCTTGGTAGTGAAGCTTCCCATAAAGTTTCATTTAATTCCGGTCATTAGTTGCTGAGAAATAGCCCGGACAAGAATTGCACTATATGTACAGTTAATGGAAAATTTCAAAGGGCCATAACTCTGTGAAAAATCATCCGACCAGAACCCGCTGATAATATGCACATCTCCTCTTGGTAGTAAAAGTTTCCCATAAAGTTTCATTGAATTCCGGTCATTAGTTGCTGAGAAATAGCTCGGACAGAAATTGTGCACGGACGGACACACGGACGGAAGGACGGACGAACGAAGCGGCGACTATATGCTCCCCCCTCCAATAAATTTTGGGGGAGCATAAAAAGTATATTTTTTTCCAAAATGAGACTAAATTTTTTTAATAAAGATTAATAATGGAATAATGCTGCTAACATTGCAGATCAGAGGTATGGACCTTGGTGTTTGACCTCACATATTGATCTAAAAGGTCCATGTGAAGTTTCAATTGAACATCGTTAGTAGTTGCAGAGACATGTGCTTGCTGCATGCAAACTTTAAACTTAAGTTTCAACTTGCACAAAAAATCTTAACTTGACTTTCATCATTACAAAAGGGGACATACTCAGACGTAAGTGCTGGTACAAAATTTAGGTAAGGGTACATGTAGGTTTATAAAAAAAACTAAACACATTATTATGTATTTTAATATAAAGGTGGGAGCAATTGATCGTAATAAGTTACACCAACGATCACACAATGACACCAAACACATGTAAGAAGTTTTCATTAAATACATGTAGTAGAAACACTGATATGAAGATATTGCAAATTTACATTAATCAAACTTCTACCTTCAAAAAGCGCATAATAAGGCTCACTTACAGATCATAGTTACATGTATAGGGCTTGTGCAGTGATTTCCCACAATTACCTTTACCACATGTCTTAAGTAAAAAAGGGGCAATTTTATGCTTAATTGCAGCTCAGTGTTATGGAACTTGGTCAGTGACCTCAAACAATGACTTCTATTACCAGTGTGAAGTTTCAATTGAATACCTTTAGTAGAAACAGTGAAATGAGAGGTTGCACATTTACCTTAACCTGGGTTTTCAGGGGAAAACATTTGGGTGTATAGAACAGCTTGGACTATTTACCT
Source organism: Dreissena polymorpha (assembly GCF_020536995.1). Lineage (NCBI taxonomy): Eukaryota > Metazoa > Mollusca > Bivalvia > Myida > Dreissenidae > Dreissena > Dreissena polymorpha. Next base: position 25,573,176 of record NC_068362.1, read on the forward strand.
AAACCAGCATGCAGTGGCAAAGATTCTGCCATTAGGGTGAGTAGTATAGATCTGACTATAGTCGAGCTTCAAACAAATAAACTATACGTATATAAGTATAAGTAAGTGCAACAAAAAGGTATTTAAAAGAAAATGGACATACACAAGTTCAATATATAGCGCAGTCTGAGAGACTTACATGAGTCCAGTGAGTATGTGGCAAAGGAGTTGCCAGTGCTGGCATGCTTCTCCCTCCATTTCTCCACCTCCTCTTCAGAACGGAACTCTGTCTTCCCAACGTGGCCTGCTCAAGAAAGCAATCTGAGTCACTTAACCCTTTACCAATTAGATACGTATTTTGACGCATTTGTAGTCCCTAAGAAAGTTAAATTTGATTAAAGACCAAGTTTTAAAGGCTTTATTTTCAACCCTTAAATACTGCAAACAGCATAAAACCTGATCAGACTGCGAGTTGCCAGTAGTAAAACTCCATGATCGAAGGGTGACAGATATGCTAAAACAGGGAAGAAATCTAGTAAAATAGCGCTGTAAAATATACTGTCCAAAAAATTGTAGTCACTAATATGGACAAAAACACGCAAGTCCGAAAACATAGTCACTAAAACTAATTATTTTGGCTAAAAAGGGGGGTGTGTTTGTCAGAAACACAATGCCCCCTTCTGCGCCGCTTTGAAGCCATATACATGTATTTGACCTTTAACCTTGAAGGATGACCTTGACCTTTCACCACTCAAAATGTGCAGCTCCATGAGATACACATGCATGCCAAATATCAAGTTGCTTTCTTCAATATTGCAAAAGTTATGACCAATGTTAAAGTTTTCGGACGGACAGACTGATTGACAGACAGACTGACAGACAGGCAGACGGACAGTTAAAAAACTATATGCCATCCTTCGGGGGCATAAAACATGGAAAGGGGTGTTGAGTATGATATTAATCTATTAAGTAATGAGGAAGTTAAGGCAAATTTAATGTTTTACGAAATTTGGACCATAAGGTCAAGGTAATTCAGGGTAAATGGTCAAAATATATACATCAGTAGAAAGGTCTTGTCCATTGTGGGCAATGTTAAAGTTTCCAGAAATTTGGACTATAAAGTGAAGGTCATTGAGGGGTCAAAGTCGAAAACACATATGTCAGAAGAAAGGTCTTGTCCAAAGGGATGTTTTGTCCAAGTATGAAGTGAATCTGTTTTTAGTAAGAAAGTTATCGGCAATGTTAAGGTTTTCAGACGGACAGACTGACTGACAGACAGTTCAACTGCTATATGCCACCCTACCTGGGGCATAATAAAGTCATGTTGAAGTAATTAAGGTATTTTCCAAGAGCACTCCTGGTTTAAGAGATGACAAAGCATTTGCCTCGGGGGGAAACCCTGATGACATGTGTATTAAATGGGAAAACAAGATGTGTTTGTGAAACACTATGTCCCCCCCATATATTTGACCTTTGACCTTGACCTTTACCGTTCAAAATGTGCAGCTGCATGAGATACACATGCCTGCCAAATATCAAGTTGCTATCTTCAATATTGCAAGAGAAGTTATAGTGTATATTAAATGAGCTATTTTGACCCATCTATTTGACCTTTGACCTTGAAGGATGACTTTGACCTTTCACCACTAAAAATGTGCAGCTCCATGAGATACACATGCATGCCAAATATGAACTTGCTATCTTCAATATTGCAAAAGTTATGGCAAATGTTAAAATTTGATGCAAACCAACAAACAAACCAACAAACAGACAGGGCAAAAACAAAATGTCCCCCAGTATAGACTGGGGGACAAAAAAACATCAAGATTTATTTGTAAGATAAGCTCTTGACACTTACGTCATTCTTTTCTCACCTTTCAGTACAGCATTGTCACTTCGACCATATCTTTTCAGTTTATCCTTCTGCTTCTTGAACAAGGCTTGTTCGCGCTCCCTGTTGGCAATCAAACGCTCTGTTCGTAAGGCGAGGTAAAAGTTCCTGGCTCTCATGTTTGGGAACCCAAGGACATTCATGGTTGTTCCTAAAATAAACCAGGGCCCTCAATCTGACATTCATTATTTATACAGCCAAATCAATATACATGAACATGTAGGAATTATGAAATTGGAAAAAAATTAAGAGGAGATAAAAACTTTTTCCCATCTGATAATCTTTCCTGGGGCTTTCTTAAGACTGAAAAAGGCTAAGTAAAAATGACTCAATCGCTTAAATTATGAACATATTTTTTTTCATCTTTATAAATGAAAATTACATTAAACGATGTGGTGTTTTTATCAATAAAGTGAATAATATCGAGCATCGTTCACCACGCTTAAGAACATATTATACAATGCATACATTTTAATGCTTACTCTTAGTATAATCCTTTGGTCAAAACAAGCTTCAACCCATAGCCCTAAGAGTGACTGTACACAGTTTATGTTGCGCGAGAACAAATAAAATTAATATGACTGATATCTTTAAGTTTAACTTTACCTGGCAATCTGGAAACAGTAGCTCGCTGTACAATGTCTCTACATGTGTACTTGCAGAAGTCAGAGTCCAACAGCTTGTTGAAGAGAGTGGACTTGCCAGAGTTGGTAACACCCACCAAGTAGACATTTCCTGGCAAGTAGAAAAGATGTATGTAAAAATATATTTTACAACATATCTTAATATCTTAAGTGATTCAATAACACAGACTTTATTTTACAACTTTTGGCTTAATTGTAAAAAAATTGTAAAATAAATTAACAAAATTTACATTTGCAGTTCCACATTATAAGTGTTTTATATTCAGTACATGCATAACAATGCATATCTTTTGGTAATGCTACTAGAAACTGAATACCGTTATAATTTTAAGTTTTCGGACACTCTAAATTTTCAGACACCCCTTTTTTGGTAAAATTTATTTTTCTTGACTCAAAATTTTCTGACCTACAGGTTTTTGTCAATAATTTATGACTCTAAATTTTTGGACAGTACATTTTACAGCACTATTTTACTAGATTTCTTACCTGTTTTTGCTTATCTGGTGTCAATGCCATCATCTGTTTATATGACCGAAATACAGGTCATAAAACCTAGCAGCTGAATGCCTTAGAGAAACAGACCATATCAATTGCGTATTATTGAGTAAATAACCATGTATATGGTCGACAAAAAAAAAATGGTTTAATCCCTGAGCGATAGCTGTGACCCTATTACTATACAATCAATTGAAGAGTTTGACTACAACTGACTAACACTAGATTCATTTTTTCGAGTATTATCATGCCAAACTGGATTCATTTACCTTCGTTCTTCCAAAAGTTAAACAACTTATTGACCAGCTCCTCAATTCCATAGCCAGTTTTTGCACTCACTAAACACACATGCTTGATATTGTCCTTGGCAACTAGGTTGGCCTGGTAACATTCCTCTGCCATGCGGGACAGAATTCTGTCCAAATACCCCTTGCTATCTTTAGGAATTAAATCAACTTTGTTTCCAACAACAACTAAAGGAGTTCTATTTCCTATCAGCTTGAGAAAATCCGGAATAAAACTATTTGCTAGGTCATTAACATCAACCACCATTAAAACAAGGGAATTATTTTTCTTTATTCTATGAAATATACTTTTATAAACATTCATATCAACTTCTTGTACAACATTCTGATTTTCATTCCAGGTTATATACATGCACCTCCGACACTTGATTTCGTCTAATTTGTTTGTTTTGTATACCTCTTGTGGAACAAAGCCGGGAATGGCAGGGTCTAAACAGTGCAGCATAGCACCACATCCCCCACACGGCACTTCTGAAAGCTCAGACTTTTCATTAGGAGTTCCTAACATATAGGATTTTTGGACATACATATCATCCTGCTCATTTTCATGGACATCTTCTACATTTGTCTGCTTCAATTGATGTTTATAATCCTTGACTTCACTTTTCATTTGTTCTTTCATTTGTTTTAAGACTTCAATCTGTTCTCTAATTTCGTCCACTTGTTCACCTTTACTGACTTCTCTATCATTCAGAATTTCTGTAACTGAACTTTCATTCAGATCTCTTAAATATTGAATGGCAAGTGGTTGTTTTCTCTTTCTAACTTTTGACAGATTGTTTGCATCTGGAAGAATGGGCTGAGAGTCATGCTTTTTGTTTAAAGCCCATACTGTATGAATATTGCAAGGCCCGAAAGTGTTTTGCAAGGAATTCTTAAACACTAAACTCCTTTGAATATGCATAAATCTCTTTAAACAGAAAGCCATTTTATAATCAACAATGTCTCAGAATGAGCAAGTTGACATTGATGGGAAATGATATCGTAAAGTTTAAAAGACATCACACACTGGTAAAACCTTATGAATAACTTAAAAATGAGGTGTCAATTTAAGTATTTATTTTTAAGGAAATATTTCACTGCCATGCGTTTTTTTTCGCGAAATTGTATGACGTGTGAGAGGTAAATACATATAAAAGTTGTGAGAAATGCAAAAAGGGTTGCGAGTCACTAAAAATTATAAAAATAGAGCAATGCGTGCATATTTTCGCCGGTGTGAGTTCACTTGATTAATTTTTATTATTTGTGACTTTATGTTACGTGTCCAACGAGATATTTCAGTATTATACTTAAATATTTCAATTTTTTAACAATTTCAAGTATTAAGTCTAGATATCCCAGCATTCAAATTATCACAAAAATCAAGTTCAATTGATTTATTCTCTTATGTATCAATAAGTATGATGTAGCTTGTGAGCGTTTGATTGACATGCATGTTAAACTTGCTTTGCTTATGTCTTCTGTTTGCCTAAATATCATTTTTTCGCTTTTTGTTGTGTTACTATTTCAATAGCTGCATTTTTCAGCTCAAGTAACTCATATATGTGGTACTTCATAGTGTGTGCCCATGTGTGTGTGCGCGTTAAAACTGATTTATGAAATATCATGTAGTGTATGTTTTCAGGAGAACATTTTATTTTATTTTCATATGATTTTATTAATTACCGTGAGGATACCGCGTACCGGTGTATTAAGCCTTTGTCTTCAATTAAATAAATAATCGTTATAAATCAAAGAACACACATCGGCCCGTTACTATTTTATCCTTTTTGTGAAGAAATTAAGTTCCATTTTGATATGATGGTACAGTTTATATCGATATCGGCTGGGTTCTGTTCACGGCAGGACGCCATTTTGTTTGTTATGAAGAGTACTTCATATCGGTGTATCAGCAGTTAGCCGCTTTGTAGATTACTAGCATAAAGTTCGGACCTGTCATTGGCGTACTATATAAGAGTCATTGTTAATTAAACAAAATACATTAAATTTCACCTTTTATTTCAGTAGTATGCATATTGTTATGTTTAATATATGGATATGTGCATTTTATAAAAACATAACAAAATAATATAAGCATTATTAAAGAATTCAAAAACAACACCAACATATAGCAATATCTTTGAACTTTCTAGTCCTATAGTACGTGTCAATATAGTTTTAACAATTTCACATCGAATTCTCTTCAGATCAAATTTAATGATATTGCGCAACTGAAAATAAAGTCAATAATCAGAAAAAAAACTATATATTTATCGTGTGCTCGTCCTATTTAAGCAAAATTTGTCGTTGTCGGTTGCAGTACAACTTTAAAGTATCCCAGGCACAGGGGAAGTATCCCAGGCACAGGGGAAGTATCCCAGGCACAGGGGAAGTATCCCAGGCACAGGGGAAGTATCCCAGGCACAGGGGAAGTATCCCAGGCACAGGGGAAGTATCCCAGGCACAGGGGAAGTATCCCAGGCACAGGGGAAGTATCCCAGGCACAGGGGAAGTATCCCAGGCACAGGGGAAGTATCCCAGGCACAGGGGAAGTATCCCAGGCACAGGGGAAGTATCCCAGGCACAGGGGAAGTATCCCAGGCACAGGGGAAGTATCCCAGGCACAGGGGAAGTATCCCAGGCACAGGGGAAGTATCCCAGGCACAGGGGAAGTATCCCAGGCACAGGGGAAGTATCCCAGGCACAGGGGAAGTATCCCAGGCACAGGGGGATAGCTATGATACTGATTAGTAAAAACATCATTTTGAATGGAAAATTATTACGAAAAATCAACTTCACTGAAAAAGACAATTTTGCTTTCTAATATAATATACATACATGTTTAACAAGGTATTCAACTCAAACTGACCCGAAAGCAGGGTGCGTAGCTTTGAAAAGCCATAACTGAATTGTGCAGAGATTTGCACGAACTCGGTCTTATTCAACGCAGAAATGAATTTCCTTTGTGGAAATGTACATACATGTACCTTGTAATATTTTAAAATTTGCTGGGTAAAATTTTAAGAAATAACACGACACACAACTCGAGTGACCTTCTTGTCTTCGATCACACCCGATCCAATTATAAAATCTTCAGGAGAAAAGACACACCTTCGCGTTGGACCGATGAAATCACTCGTGTGTTTAAAATGTCGGCCAGTTGATATGTATGTAAACAAAGGTTTCAAACGGCGCTGGACAGTTAGTTTTGATGCTTAATGTAACGGCAAGAACGGTAAGAATGTTTTTTCCCTAGGTTTTATTGAATTATGGTACTGAGGTTCGTGGACTTTTCAAGGAAAATGCCATTTACTCCGCGAAGATTTCAGTATTGGATCGGGTTTGATCGATGGCGCGTAGGTCACGCGAGTTGTGTATCGTGTTATTTCTCTAACTTTGACCCAGCATTTGTAAACATATTGTTAGATATTGACATTGCCATAAAGAAAATTCATTTCTGCATTTAATTACACCAAATTCATGGAAATCGCTGTACAAAGAAGTTATGGCTGTTCAAAGCGATACACCCTGTTTTCGGGTCATTTTGAGTTGAATACCATGTTACATATATATTTGATAGTGATTTTTTTCAGAGAAGTTGATTTGTCGTTATAATATGATCATTTTTCATTCAAAAATATGTTTTTACTAATTATTATCATAGCCACACGCAAACCACATGTGATCCCAGGTACTTTGAAGTATTCTACAAAGTACCAAGGGTTCTAAAAATATACTATTAAGTACCATGGATCATGGTCGGTTGCTTTTAAGCGTATTTCCGTACCCGGGGTATATTGTAGTATACATGGGAGTATCTGGAGTATCTTTAAGTAGATTGTAGTACTGGCAAATATTTACACATACAATACTTGCAGTCAGCAGGCGGCGGCATGCGGCGGTCCTGGCGCATGTCATATGAAATGTAACGTTATTCATAACAAAGCCATCGGCAATTTAAGTTCATTTTAATTTTCGTTTTTACAAATAAATCTAATGTTTGTTTTTTAAATATGTACCAATTTAAATACACGAGTCGCACCTTTAGAATTAAAGTTTCAAAAATATACGCTGCTTTGAATCTGAGCAGAACTTGATTGAATTAAAACAATTTGATTGCTTTTCATACTGTAGTTGTAAAATGATGATTCGACAGTTATGCACGAACATCTGTCAAAACTGTACGGGAAAATAAGCACGAACTGTACTTATCATTACATGTTATGTAATATTATCCGAAGGTCGTGAGCTTCGAATTAGTGAGACGGCAGACCCTGTTAACCCATTTATGCCTAGTGGACTCTCCCATCCCTTTTAATTGGATCAATTTATTTCCAAAATTAGGGATGTCTAGTATATTGATTTCCATATTTAGAATATTTCTTACAGATATTCCTTTAAGCAAACAGCGCAGACCCTGATGAGACGCCGCATCATACGGCGTCTCATCTGGGTCTACGCTGTTTGCCAAGGCCTTTTTTTCTAGACGCTAGGCATAAATGGGTTAATGATATATGATATTTTTTGTTACTTAGTCGCACACAGATGGAACGTACAATTAAAAATACGACATTTTTAGTACAGTGCAAATAGACATTTATAATCGACATGTTCATATAATCAAGGGAATGCCACCAGGCCTAAATTATATGAATCCTATTCTTGCATTTACAAACATAATAGACCGGTGCTAAACAATTATACATTTTCAACAATTGTATCCCAACATGTGATCTTAAATAAGAAGAGTTGCATTACCGTAAATGGGTACCTATATAGGGTAGATCTAGACCGAGAAACATGGTGCCATGTTTTGTTGTCATTACACTATATAGAGTAGATCTAGACCGAGAAACACGGTGCCATGTTTTGTTGTCGTTACACTTATAGGGTAGATCTAGACCGAGAAACACGGTGCCATGTTTTGTTGTCATTACACTAATAGGGTAGATCTAGACCGAGAAACACGGTGCCATGTTTTGTTGTCATGACACTATATAGGGTAGATCTAGACCGAGAAACACGGTGCCATGTTTTGTTGTCATTACACTATATAGGGTAGATCTAGACCGAGAAACACGGTGCCATGTTTTGTTGTCATTACACTAATAGGGTAGATCTAGACCGAGAAACACGGTGCCATGATTTGTTGTCATTTTACTATATAGGGTAGATCTAGACCGAGAAACACGGTGCCATGTTTTGTTGTCATTACACTATATAGGGTAGATCTAGACCGAGAAACACGGTGCCATGTTTTGTTGTCATTACACTATATAGGGTAGATCTAGACCGAGAAACACGGTACCATGTTTTGTTGTCATTACACTATATAGGGTAGATCTAGACCGAGAAACACGGTGCCATGTTTTGTTGTCATTACACTATATAGGGTAGATCTAGACCGAGAAACACGGTGCCATGTTTTGTTTACATTACACAAACTATATAGGGTAGATCTAGACCGAGAAACACGGTGCCATGTTTTGTTGCAATTACACTAACTATATAGGGTAGATCTAGACCGAGAAACACGGTGCCATGTTTTGTTGTCATAACACTATATATGGTAGATCTAGACCGAGAAACACGGTGCCATGTTTTGTTGTCATTACACTATATAGGGTAGATCTAGACCGAGAAACACGGTGCCATGTTTTGTTGTCATTACACTATATAGGGTAGATCTAGATCGAGAAACACGGTGCCATGTTTTGTTGTCTAGACCGAGAAACACGGTGCCATGTTTTGTTGTCTAGACCGAGAAACACGGTGCCATGTTTTGATGTCATTACACTAATAGGGTAGATCTAGACCGAGAAACACGGTGCCATGTTTTGTTGTCTAGACCGAGAAACACGGTGCCATGTTTTGATGTCATTACACTATATAGGGTAGATCTAGATCGAGAAACACGGTGCCATGTTTTGTTGTCTAGACCGAGAAACACGGTGCCATGTTTTGTTGTCTAGACCGAGAAACACGGTGCCATGTTTTGGTGTCATTACACTAATAGGGTAGATCTAGACCGAGAAACACGGTGCCATGTTTTGTTGTCATTACACTATATAGGGTAGATCTAGACCGAGAAACACGGTGCCATGTTTTGTTGTCATTACACTTTATAGGGTAGATCTAGACCGAGAAACACGGTGCCATGTTTTGTTGTCTAGATCGAGAAACACGGTGCCATGTTTTGTTGTCATTACATTATATAGGGTAGATCTAGACCGAGAAACACGGTGTCATGTTTTGTTGTCATTACACTATATAGGGTAGATCTAGACCGAGAAACACGGTGCCATGTTTTGTTGTCTAGACCGAGAAACACGGTGCCATGTTTTGTTGTCTAGACCGAGAAACACCTAGCCATGTTTTGATGTCATTACACTAATCTAGACCGAGAAACACGGTGCCATGTTTTGTTGTCATACTATATAGGGTAGATCTAGACCGAGACACACGGTGCCATGTTTTGTTGTCATTACACTAATATCGGATTTGCTTCGGAGCTCACAAAAACATATTAAAAAATTTTGCAGAAATGAAAAATATTCACTAAGCTATCTTTCCGAACAAATTTATAAATAAATCAGTGATTTTTCTTTGGTTTGGCAAATCGAAATAATTACATTTTAATCAAACAAATTTACTGAAAACGTCCGCAAACGGATGCTACTTTGAGGTGTACTTCAACTCGTTCGCTCCGTTTTAGCAACAGGCTGAGTCTTTTTTCATCATAGATCATTCCCTTCGAGAAAGAAAACATCCCGTAACGACGCGATTAATATACTTTTTCCTGATACAAAGATAGTTTTCGTTTTGCTTTTTTTATTCATTCAAAACGCCTGCAAACGTATGATCGGCTGAACTTAATGTTTGCAGGAGATAAGATACTATTTATCGTCAAGCTCTTTGGAATATATGCTATATCGAATATGATAACCTTATTTATTAAAATATAAATTACTAACGTATACATTTATGCAACACAACAAATGAAAAATCAAAACACATTCATGAAAATTGAATTTATTTTGGATTTTTTCTTTAAAAAATTTGCAAGACATATTATCGTCATAAACAAATTAATCGACGATTAATATTTGCCAACGGACTTCCCGTATTACAAGTTCGGCTCATTTGTTATATCCTTAAAAATCGTTGTCATTTCCGTAGTAACCTCCGATGAATTTGCCGCCAAATCCGGATCCGAAGCTCTTTCCGTAACCACCGCCGATGCTTAAACCTCCAATTATTCCGGATCCGTAACCTTTTCCGTAACCACCGCCGATTCCGGAACCTCCGATAATTCCGGATCCGTAACCTTTTCCATAACCACCGCCAATGCCGGAACCTCCAATAATTCCGGATCCGTAACCCTTACCGTAACCACCGCCGATTCCGGAACCTCCAATAATTCCGGATCCGTAACCTTTTCCATAACCACCGCCAATGCCGGAACCTCCAATAATTCCGGAACCGTAACCCTTTCCGTAACCACCGCCGATTCCGGAACCTCCAATAATTCCGGATCCGTAACCTTTTCCATAACCATCGCCAATGCCGGAACCTCCAATTATGCCGGATTCGTAACCCTTTCCGTAACCACCGCCGATTCCGGAACCTCCAATTATTCCGGATCCGTAACCACCGCCGATTGCGGAACCTCCGATAATGCCTGATCCATAACCCTTTCCGTAACCACCGCCGATTCCGGAACCTCCAATTATTCCGGATCCGTAACCACCGCCGATTGCGGAACCTCCGATAATTCCGGATCCGTAACCCTTTCCGTAACCACCACCGATTCCGTAACCTCCACTGAGTCCACCTCCGATTCCTGATCCGTAACCCTTTCCATAACCACCACCGATTCCGGAACCTCCAATGAGTTTGCTGCCGATTCCGGAGAAGTAGCCCTTTCCCTTACCACCGCTGATTCCTCCCTGGCCAATACCGCCTCTGTAGTAGCCCCATTCATCGTTGTCTGGAAAAAAATGAAATGTAGATTGTCATACCTTGTGCACACAGGGCCAAAACACCAACTTTGGGGAAAAGAACATAGCCTTTTTTCAGGGAAAAAAAACTGCAATGTTCTGGCATTGGGGAATGAAAAATACTGAGGGATATTGGAAATTTAGAGAAAAATACATGAATTTTAAGAAATTTCTGTAGGGGAAAGGGCCTTTTTGGTTAAGGGGAAGAAAAAGAGGCCCCTTGCGAAGAAGGGTTTTTGGCCCTGGCACAATCGCATTGTTTTTGAAATTGATGTGTTTAAGAAACTCTTATAACCAAATAAAATATTAAAGGATTCTTGTTTGCAATTAAAATACGTCTATTTGGTGGGATAACACTTATGCTTTATTAAAGCCCGCATTGTGATTATGTTATTAATTGACTAGACGTCTTCATGGTCTTTTTGTTTTGTTTAAATTACAATCGCTTCTCTGTAACGTATTGCCATTCATCTAAATGATTTTATAGAAGGATTTGTTTTACGTGTCATGTTACAAGTCCCGTATGATTTGATTAATAAACATTTCTTCTACTCGTCGCATAAATTCAGGTACACCATCGAAGTTGCATAGTTTGCTCTATTAACAGCCATGAATAAAGTTATACAAATCGTTTACATACCATTGCCGTTCCACTGTGCGTTGGCGGCCAGGGCGCCTAGCAACAGGATAGCAACTGTCTTCAGCATGGCTGAAATGCAAACAAATGTTCGAGATATTTTTTCATCTAGAAAAAGATTCGATAACGGTCGAACACGTCGCAGTTCAATTCTGTTTTTGCATTTTAAATAATTTTTCCTTAACGATGTAATCAATTTGTTATATTTCTAGATTAGCATATGCGTTGAAAGTGAGAATAAAGATTTCGTACGTGATCATTGCTATCTAAAATAGCGTCGATATTGTAATGTGACAACCAAATGTCATTCTATGTTTACGGCGTTTTCTTGAACTGCATTTAATACAATTAAAGTAAAAAGTACGCGGTAGCAATTAAATGGTTTCAGAAACTGTCATCATTTTCAAGTGTAAAATTTGTTCCCGTTATTTATTTTTTTTACTACAGTGTATTTTCGCGCGGCAAAAAGGTATTCATTTACAAAGCGATTCCTAGCTAGAAAACAAGTAGAAATAAGCACACTCGCTATTTGAAAGGGTCCTTTTCACAGATTTTGGCATGTTTTGAAGTTTGTCATTAAATGCATTATATTGAAAAATGTAAACATTCGATCTAAGAAGCTTCAGTACAAAATCAAGAATAAAATTTTAAAAAGTAGCCCGCAGCAGGGCTCGAACCAGTGACCCCCGGAGTCCTGGAGTAAAAATCAATTGGACCGCTCGGCCATCCTGCCAAGTGTATATAGGTGACGTATTTTATAGTCTATATAAGCATTCTTCGTAGTTTCACAAAATTAAACGACAACAGGCTCTTCAAATTCTTCAATCGTTTCGCGTTGCAACGCTTTATAATTTTCAGGTTTTTAAACGTCAAAAGATGCATATAATGGCTATATTAGACCATGGTAAATGTTCAGTATTACTGTTTTCTCACAAATATCATAACTAAAACGAAAATTTGCGAATCTGAAACAACTTTTTTCAATTTTGTCAATTTACCAAAACGTGAAAATATCCCTTTAATACAAGAACTATAGAAAAAGGCAAACATAAACATTAAATTGTATCAAGAAATTGAACTTACTTGGTTTGGATCGTGTCTGACCGATTGGTGAAGGATGCTCACTGTCCTTCCGCTTATATACCCTCATTGTTGGCGGTCTGGGTCGTTACGTTAGAAGTTACGTCATATTGACAGTACTACAATGGGACCTTAACACGCTCCGAGTCTATTGCGCTAAGAACTAATGACTCAATGTCAATACGTCCAGTTGTTGTTCACTTAATCAGACTCAGTTTATAGAGACATCCGGTACACGCGAGTCAACCAGGGCAGAAGTAAAAATGTCAAGCTGTCCACAGGCGACATTGGCGAGTTTGTATTCAATAAACAATGTATTTTACACTAACAAATAATTTTGAATTAGTATTGTCATGTTATTGTTTTGTTCATCAATATTTTATCCAATGCAAAGCGTATAGGGTTTTTAATTGATATAAAGTAGTACGTTCTCTTGCAATATCGATTGCCTAAGAACGACTATGTGTTAAAACAAAATTAATTATTGTGCCATGTTCTGTGAAAAAGGGGTTAAATGAATGTGCGTAAAGTGTCGTCTCAGATTAACCTGTGCAGTGTTTAAGACGACCCTTTCCTCTTTTATAGTATTGTTAACAACGAAGGACTTAACATCCTAATCGCAGTTCTTTTAATTTTATCAACTTGTTTCTGAAAGCTATAATATATTTTTTACACACATACAATTGTAGTAAAATAACTTGCATTAATGCAGCATTATATTTCAACACTAAATAGTAATATCTTACTTATTGTTTGAAGCTTTTCAATATGAAATTGTCAGTTCCATTTGTATGCAAGTGACGTTAACTATAAATATTTGAATAATGTAAATTTCAGAGCAGCGGAGCTGGGGCGGCAGGGGCGGCGGTCGCCGCCCAAATATTTTCGGCAGAAATGAAATTTTGGCAAAGACCTTTTTTCATTTTTTTACATTTCAATTCCCGTATATTTGAAAAAATCTTTACCAAGAAGCAAGGTAATCACGCTTTCGCGGTTATGACACGTGTGTTGTTGATTGTCACCACCCGCCCACGGTAATGTACCTATGATCTAAGCCTTTGCTTCTATTCATTAATATCAAGGAAAGTATGACATGAAACAAATGTGCCGATATTCAATATTCCTCTATTATCACAAAATTAAAGATACCTCAAGATACATGAATTAATTGTAATAACTCAAAGTAGATCGATTATTCTAAAAAACTTAATCTAATGTTTTTACCACTGTTTTGTGTCATTATATATGTCTACTCCAAACCAACCAACGAATTTCAAATTTCCAAAACGGAATTTCGGGAAAAAAATCCCGAAGAACGTTCTTTCAACCTACATGATCCCTGTTGTTGTTTCGCCTGCTACAAAGTACAAACTGTGACATATAGAGATCACTTCTCCAACGTCTGTCTGTCGGTCACAACTTTTGTCATTCAGAATATGCCTGCAATAGACGTGTATAAGTCAGGTATCGGGCATAAAAACGCACCAGAATGCGACATTTGATGCTAAAATTTGAAAAAAAATTCCGGACCCCCACCAACGGCAAGGGATACTCCCTCCCATACCCACCCCCTCCGCCGCCCCAAGGTCAATTTGCTTCCGACGCCACTGAATTTGTAATGTAATGTCATAGCAACTTTCTTGTTTCACCTTCTTCTGAAATAAAGCAATTAAAATGTTAGATTTCCATACATTAAATTTCCATATTAAACTGATAAACAGTCTAAAGCTGCCAATGTGCTGTTTGTTTACCAATCGAAAACATTGCCAGACACATAAGTCATCACCTTACTATGCTGTAACGAAAACGGCCTGCAGCGACATTTTCATAATTCACGTTTCCCGTTTTAATTATCTAATATCTAATATATGGACGGATATGGTGAAACAATACCCGCTCTTTATTTAGTTATGACATCTACATCAAAGGTTTTGTATGACATGATGGACGACTAAGCATTTCAATTAGCATGTCTTGCTAGCTACGTGCAGCACGGCGCGTCTATTGACAGGTGTTTAATCGAGTATTTGACCCTTAATTCGATTTTATGCGAAAAACTAATCATCCGATTTTATTGGTTTATACGTTATCTTGTTTCTTATTAATTCCTTTTTCAACAAATATAACTTTTAGTATATTTCCGTTGTTATTAATGGATTTATAGCGAGTTAAACACGAGAAATAAACATTTTTTTTTATGGTAAACATGGTCGTTCAATATACAGATTTGTAATGTTAATTTTATAATGAGACAGCGTATATAGCGGGCCCTCTTGATATTTTTCGGCTTTGCATACTTCAAATAAAATGAGTGTCAAAACATTCATCGTTTGTTGTTTATTTTCAAAGAGGTTATTATGTATAATAATATGAAAGGTTATTTACCTTAAATTATCAATTAATTAAAATTATTTTAAGATTCTTGAAATTCCCGGCCGAAAATATCAAGAGGGTCCGCTATATGCGCTGTCTCGTAATAAAATTAACACCCTGTCTGTGTTATAAACAGGAGCTGAAATCGTAAATTTATTAAGCTTCATTAATAATTAGCTTTATTGAAATGTTTTGTGAACAAAATATTTCAATATATTCCATACTTTTTTTAATAATAATCATGACAAAGAAAATTAAATGGCCGGTATCTAAACAAAAGCATCATCGCCAAGACCGTAGCATCAGTTCTCTGCGTTAGGACCGCGCGATACTTTCGTTCGCCTTCATTCCTTACTAAATGTCATTTTTAAAACCATTTTTTTCCTTTCGTATACAGAATTCTATTCTCCTAAGCAAGATGTAATTTTTAAAACTTAACTCCAATTATAAATGCTACAAATCGGTATAAAGTACGAACATGTCAACCGTAAATCTAGATTCTAAAACGGTGTGATATTTGCAAAAGTTAAAGTTATAACTCGCCGGGCTGCCAAAATCTGAAGAAAAACATAATATATATTTATATATTAGAAAACTATGTAACGTAGGCTTTCTGATATATAATTTGTCAAAATCGGCCGAGAAATGAAAGTAAAGTTTAAAAAAAAAGACGTGAGTGGATACATCAAAATGTATAACCTCGGCGCTTCGATGTACGTTAATCGATAGCTACCGGTCACGTGACAAAGTTTCGACAAGCTATTTGCCGATACGGCCCCGTTTCATATCCGTCTCATCTAGAGTCCGTGATTGCAGTGATGTTGACAGGGTGGATATGGACACATTTAGCGGTTTTTCCATCGAGGCATCGGTTAAAAAATCGAGTATCATATAGCAGTTTATTATAAATTCATTGGTATACATGCTAATGTTTAAGAATTATAGTTTAAATATTGTCCGTATATATTATATGAGTTGTGTTCTGAGATAACTGGGCTTAATGCATGTGCGTAAAGTGCCGTCCCAGATTAGCCTGTGCAGTTCGCACAGGCGGATCAGGGACGACACTTTCCGCTTTTATGTTATTTTTCGTTTAAAGGAAGTCCCTTTTTACCAAAAATCTGGTTTAGGCGGAAAGTGTCGTCCCTGATTAGCCTGTGCAGTTCGCACAGGCTAATCAGGGACGACACTGTCCGCTTTTATGTTATTTTTCGTTTAAAGGAAGTCCCTTTTTACCAAAAATCTGGTTTAGGCGGAAAGTGTCGTCCCTGATTAGCCTGTGCAGTTCCAAACTATATATAGAATGCTTATATAAGGAATTTTTATTTTACATTACCCCACCCAATGACCATTTCAGAAAGTGATATGTCCTTAATATTATTATATTGCGTATATATTAAAACATCGCATATATTGTGTTGTGTTAAAAACAATTTAGTAAACTTAACGTTTTATTTAAGCAGTTACTGATATTGTGTGATGTTTTTTATTTCATTAAAGAGCTGGTATATTCATGTATATATTTATTGGCTCTTGGGTTACTGTAATAGTAAAGTTTTTATATTGTATAAATGTATACAATTTAACAGTTCATATTAACTATTCTAATTATGAACTGTTTTGATATATTGAAAATCTTCGGAAAATAATGCGTTAATAACGTACATCCAAAAATAAACGATATACTTCTCTCTTTTTTAAAATATAGAGAACTGTCTTCTGTCTTTAGGTTACGCATGCGCGATTAATTTCCTTCTATATTACATATAAAATAGTTGAAGTTCGATATCAATTTTTACCATGATCAAGCGCATACCCACTATATCATCATACATCATTTGAAAGATAAATGCATAATCTTTTAAAAAAAATGCATGTCATTAAATTCTATACGCGCTAACTCAAAATATTTACCTTAGAATAGGCAAACCGGTTTTGACAGATGTGCAGACAACCATTTTGGGCTCAAATAGTATGACCTACTTTCAAAGCCGGGAACCATCAACACAAAAAGTAGAGCACAAAAATGGCTTATTTTCTTATTGCTTACAAATATACCTTCAAGTTGATACCAAAACTAACCATTTTCAATGTATTTTACAAATCCTAGGCAGCATGCACTCAACAATTGTGCTAAGTATCAAACTGACTGCATGTAACCCTAAAAACAGGAGTTCCGGTTTGGGGTTATGTGAACTCTTTACTCGTAAAAGGCAGGCTGTTAGCCAATAGATGTTCCCACTAGTCTTGTATTTACGAGTACTCATACATGTATAGGATTTTTCTGCCTGCATTTCATTTTCGTCATTTTTAAAGAAAACACATTATCAAGAACAAGCAATACCAGATACTTAATAAAATTAATGAACTATTTAATGAACGTGCAGTGAATCAGATTGTTCTTCAATGAAGTTCATAACGGATCAATTACTCCGGTTACGAATCAATTACTTGTACTTCTTTCAGAACAAAACAACGTGTTTACGAATCGTAAGAACAAAACTGCACAAATAAGTTGTAATTTCCGAACAGTGTACATATCTTTTGTAAATGTTGAACATATGAAAATTATTTGCAGTTGTGGAAACCTCTTATTTAATTGATGTTTTGTTACTAATGCTCCATAAAAACGCTCAGTTGAAGTTATGCCTTGCTTAATAGGTAAAGTACTTTTTAGAAAATTAAACAAGAATTGGATATTTTATGATTAATAAAATTTTATACAAAAACAGTAAAAAAAAAAAGTAATATTTAAATAATAGTATTATCTAATACATAATATTATCACGACGACAGTTAATGTCTACCTCTTTTCAACACAAATATCAGTGGCACGAACTGGTAGTGGCACGAAACGTCCATAAACCTGTCGCAACTACAACCACCCAAAGACATTTTTTCCCTGTCAGTTACCCAGTTGCGGGGACTCGCATAATTCTATTCCCTGTTGCTTTAACTGTAACTATGTTTATAATTGTGTTATATTTACGATCTGAATATAGATGGACAAACACTATAAAGTTAACATTAATATCTTTTTCAGGTACGTATAGGGCATTGAAATCTATTATAAGACCAGTTCATTGTTATTGTTTTGATTCCTGATTTTCGCGCATGCGCAATGCACTGGTAGTCAAAAGCATTGCTTACAGCTAACGCAAAGCATATGGATAACGAGACTTGTTTAGTCAATAAATCGAAAAGAAACTAAAATTTTTTTATTGTTTATACCCACAATATTATACCCTACTGTACTAGGGTTACACACTTTATTTTGGGGCACTTGTCGATTTTCAAAAGTATGTCGACAAGGTCTTTCCCGATATATTTATGATTATTTTTCTTGCTTTTCAAATGTGTTAATAAAATTGATGTTGTGTTTGTTTACACATTTTCAAGATTGAGGTTGTGATTATCGAGCAATTTGCGTCACCTGTCAAGTTTTGTGTAGCTGGGCTATTATCAAAATATGCGAACCGGCAAATGTCTTCACACCTCCATTGTTTGTTTATCGCCGGTAATGTCAATAATGGTGTTGAGAAGTTTGAGTCGTTAAAGCCTCCTGTCAATTATAGACACTCGAAAAGAACGCATAAGATCGGCAATGTAAATAAAACGCGTGTTGTGAATTAGTCATGCATGAATAACCACGTTACAATACCAATTGATAATGTCAGTGTCTTAGTTATAACTAATTCATCCGTTATGTGTACTCATCCACGATAAAATCGTGAACAGTTACTTCGGAGACTAATGATGAAAACCTTGATGGTATCCTCGTGGAAAGTGTGCATTTTATGAATAATTCATTTAAATGGAAACATTTATTTTTACGTATAATATGATTAAAAAATCACACAAACAAGTTGTATCGTTATCGTCTTTAAAATAATAAATAATTGAAACAATAAAAGAACACGTAAGATCGGCAATGTAAATATAACGATTTTCAGTTAGCCTGCGGTACGGAATTTTTCCCCCCGATTTTTTGCTTCAAAATCTTTTTTCCCGATTTTTTAGCTTCAAAAAGTAGATGCGCGTTATACATAAATGCGTGTTATACAAAACGTTTAACGGTACAGGTTTATACCAGTGTACCGGTGAATCAAAATTGCATCTTTAAACCATTTGTTCAAAAATGAGCATGGGAGTAACTTTAGATACAAAATAGCATGAGAAATTATTTTTGATATTTTTAATTTGTAGTGCAATTATACAATGTATGTACACGTTAATTATACGAAACAGTGTGGTATTTAACAAGCACGCGATATTTAATAGTTGAAAATGCAATGGATATTTTACATATTTCAAAACCGCATCCCATCGTCTTAATTTTCAGACACTTGTATTTAAAAAAATTATTTTATACATGTATGTATCTAGATTTTCTAACACAATTTTATTTTTTATTTTAAAGTGTCCAAACTGTTCACTAGGTCAGTAACATTAACCACCATTAATACTAGGGATTTTTTTCTTTATTCGATATACTTTTATAAACATTTATATCAACTTCTTGTACAACATTCTGATTTTCATTCCAGGTTATATACATGCACCTCCGACACTTAATTTCTTCTAATATGTTTGTTTTGTATACCTCTTGTGGAACATAGCCGGGAATGGCAGGATCTAAACAGTGCAGCATAGCACCACATCCCCCACACGGCACTTCTGAAAGCTCAGACTTTTCATTAGGAGTTCCTATCATATAGGATTTTCGGATATACTTATTAATTTACAAGTTATTTTTATGAGACCTTGGATTATACTTATATTAAATTTCATTAAAACAACTTCTAAATATTCAGTTACATGACATAAATTTGCTCTGCACTTATCCAGGATCATGTACTGTTCCATTCCTTATTTGAGAAACATAATAATTATTATTAGTATAACTGGATTTGCGCTGTTGCATTATAGATCCTCATTGATCAACAATATCAAATGCAAATTATATATATATATATATATATATATATATATATATATATATATATATAAATGTACTAGAGTTGCGATACCTTAAGGATTTCGCGGGATGGAATGAGTGGGGAGATCATATACACTTTTTAGCTTTCCTGAAGCAAGGACGTAAAACACCATCTTTCCAATACTATGTCATTCCAGTTCCAAAGAACATATATGTACTGCATTAGTTTAGTGAAAACAATTTCCCATTTCGAATACAAAAACGCATATTCACAAATCCCTGGAAACAAACAGTGACACCGACTCTCTGTCGTACTTAAACATTTATTTCTCCGTTTTTAGCCATAACAATAACACATTTTTCCGTATATTCAAAATTATGTGCTTTTTATTCGGAACATCCTCATAACTTTGCAAAAGATGTGTTTTTTTCATTTTGAAGTACCTTCAGCGCTTTGATTTTAAATTAAAAAAATATGACGTATATTGTGTGACGTCATTTGAGCGGCGCTCTGGGAAACCGGGGCTTAATGCGTAACGTGTCGTCCAAGATTAGCATGTGCAATCTGTTTTAAATTGAAAATGAAATACATTTATTTAAAATAATCAAAACGGAATTGATACAAAAACGTGTTCTTCTTTTACTCGAAATCGCACGAGTGACGATGCAATATTAATATAGATATGAACATGTAAAAACGGCTCGCGTGCAGTCCTTTGATTTATCTAAGGGAGACAATCGGTATGATGTAGTCTCCAACCTTCAAGACGAACAGTGACTATGTAATACACAACAACGTGTTTCCTACCACATGCACACAGAAATAGTACAAAACAAGCAAATTTGTTGAATTGATATCCCCGCAAATATGCTTTTGGACACAAAAGTGTTATATATGACACTAAAAAACATTTTTTTAAGATACAAAGGGCCATAACTCCGTTATAAACAGATGGTGTACAATGCCATTTGGCGCGCATCATCCTCTTATTCATATATATACTCATATCAAGTTTCAATGAAATCCACAAAAGCACTTCCAATATATGGCTCCGGACACAAAAGTGCCGGACGGACGGATGGAAAGACGGACGGACGGAAAGACGGAAGGACGGACAACGCGAAAACAATATCCCTCCACCTATGGCGGGGGATAATAACGTCATAGCAAGCGCCCATACAGAGAATTGTTTCTTCAAACAAATGCTTTTGATTTTTTTAGAGAGTATAGAGAGTTTCCTCTAAATGATTCATTCTCTGAAGCCCCCACGGGGATTCAAACCCAGACCTCTTTCCTCTGGGAAGGAAAGTATTCTATCTTGAAATACAAGGGTGTAAGAGGATAATTAGCAATTTCAAACCTATTAACATACAAAAATAGTTATATGATACTATAATATGAAAACATTTTACCATAGCAATATATGGAAAATTGCCCCGCCCCCTGGCGGCCATGGTTTTCAACTGCCTGGGGCAATTTATAACTCGACCCAAGTATCTTTAAATTAAATATTCTCACCAAGTTTCATGAAGATTGAACAGAAATTGTGACTTCTACAGTTCTAACAGTATTTAACAATAGCCATTTATGGAAAACTGCCCTGCCCTCTGGTGCCCATGTTTTCCAAGGAACCGCAAATAAATGTGGCCTATACAGTTTGCAATATAAATCAATGTAAACTAATAATTGTAAAAAATACGGTATTTTACAACTTTTCTTTTCTTCGTCGTCGTGGTTGACAGTCCCTTTATGGGAGTACTATCTAGATTAGCCAAAGAATGACATAAGAAATTAAAAAAATTAAAAGGACTGTAAAAGAATCTTCAGTAAGAAACACACATATATTTGGCACATGAAGCAGATTGGCAGTAGTCATGATTTGCAGACCTAATAACAGCACATAGCTCTAGTCAATTTTAAATTTAAATATAAGCATCTTCATATGACTAGCGATTGATTGCATACAGAGAGACTATGGCATATGAGATCTGATAATGTGGTATGTCTACACACACACATATATATAGTAGTTTCATATTTTATTTAAGTGACACATAGTACATACATATAATAATTATTATATAAAATTTCAAATCAAACAGTACTACCCAGCCATGCAAATGGCTTACGAGTCACTAATTCGACATGGATAAGTGTAGCCGTCTAATGTCTGCTAAAGAGTATATAGTACAATTATCACTGATTTGATATAGGATATAGCATTAATAAGTGTCATGAACATTTTGTATAGTAGCAATGATAAAGTCATATCGTCACACACAGTATACTTTCTCGTTTTAAATAGCAATCGTGTATATATAAACAAAGAAAATTTATTTATTACTCGTTTGTCCGTTATTAAGCATTTGAGTCTGTCACTATAATCCATACGAATCAGGTCTGGTATTATCGTTATGATGGAGTTGTGAAACATAAGTCTGAGGCTTGTATAACAGTAGCATTCAAATAGGAAGTGGTACTCAGATTCGATTTTATTTGGTTCCTTGCAGAGTAAAAACAGTCTCTCTTCGGGCTTCAGGTGTCGGAATCTCACGGTTTCAATGCGTATTGGCAAGGTTCCAGCTCGTAATTGTGCAATAATCGATCTGAAATGTTTGGGGAGGCACATTATCACGTAGTTTTCGCACTCATATTGATGTTTTATCTGCCGAGTTTCTGAGTTTCGGCTGGGTTTCTAGGCCCTGTGTCCATTTGTTGATTTCTTTTTTCTTTTAGTGTTCGGTGGCCCGACTGAGAAGACTATCTAGTGAGATGCTGCCCATCGATCTGGATGCAAATAAGTGCTGGAGGTTCAGTGAGTCAAAGATGTGTTTAATGTCGGAGTTCCAGCCGTTATTCTGAGAGAAGTCCCAATTAAATATCTTCTTTGTTAGCCTATCGTCGGGCATCTTAACACGGCGGTCCCACAGACGCAACATCCCCATATGTTGTCTTGCGGTAGTAATCTGCCACCCCACATCGCCGTTAATTACAACATTTGATGCGACTTGATGAACACCAAGAAAGGCTCGAAACGCCCTATGTTGTATCGTGTCGCATTTCGAGTATGTTTTGTATCCCCAAACCCCTGAACTATAATCCATTACACTGATGTTAAAAAGTTTGGTGTATACGGTAAACGTAAGTCCATTTATTATTTTAGCTTTATTTAAAATCCCATCGAGAGCCCTGCCCGTCGATTCCGCTATCCGCTAGTGTGTTAGCGGTAACGGAGAAGTCAAACGTGTCTGATAACATGCTCCCGGGGTATTAATAACTGTTCGTTATGTTTAAAGCGTGTTTTCCAATGTTAAAGGTACACGTTGTTTGTTGCTGACATTGTTTTCGGAAATGCATAACGCTTGTTTTCGAAGGATGTATTTTCATGCGCAATCTGTTGCACCATGTATTGTTTTTATCCAGCATCTTTTGAAGATTTTGCTCGCTTTCGCTTAAAATTACAATGTCGTCCGCGTTCAATAGGGTAAATATATTTTCACCGTTGATCATTATACCACAGTTCATTTCCTTCAATTCAAGAGCCAGATCATTTATATAGAGTCCAAATAACGTCGGTGAACTTATGTTTTCCTGCTCGACCGAGCATTCGATGTTAAAATAGTCTGTGAAGTGATTGTTAATATTCACCCCCGCTTTCGAAGAGCTGTAAAGATGACGTAGAACGTGATAGAAGCGTCCATTCACACCTATTGCTAATAGTTTGGCTAACAGACAATCCCTGTCCACCATATCAAATGCTTTGATCATATCAATGAAACATGGATATGTTACTAGTCCCACTGCCTTTCTGCTGCGAATGATGGAGCACAATGTGAATAGGTGATCGGTGCAAGATCTAAGTTTGCGGAAGCCATTTTGCTCATCGACAATTATTTCGTTCTGGTCAAGGTATTGTGTCAAACGATTGTTAAGAACACTCGCGAATATTTTGCTCACGACCGGAAGTAGGCTAATACCGCGATAATTTAGTGGTATACGTGTTATTCTTCGGGATTGGCTTGATTATTGACGCAGGCCACATAAAGGGTGTTATCCCAGAAGTGAAACATTTGTTAAACAGTTCGCAGAGCAGATGGTAGGGACTTTCATTTTTAGAGACTTCGTACGGAAGTGAGACCTCTCCGCATGCTTTACCGTTTTTGCAGTTTGATAACGCTTTTATCACCTCCGCTATACTTTTTGTTGCGTTAAGCATCGGGTTAGAGTAAGCGTCATTAACACGTTCAGCCTCTGAGAACTGTTGCTCGAGTTCCAACTTAAACTTCTTTATTTCTTCGTAAAATTGTTCATTAAAGTTTTCGCCTTGTCATGCTTCCGCTTTCAGTTGTCAAACAGTTTTTGAAATTCTCTCTCCCAAATTTTAAGGACACTTTTATTGTCGGTTACTATGTAATCATCTTCGTCGAATGTTTCCATGGGTATTTTGGAGTCTCGTCGAGGGCCTAGCGCCTTAATATGGCGCCAAAATTCTTTTGGGTTTACCGTGCATATAGTTTCCAGTTCAATTTGTTTTTTCCTTTCAAACTGCCGCTTACGTCGTTTAATTTCCCTATCGAAACGACGTTGCTTTAATTTATACAGGCGTCTGTCTTCAAGTTTGTTGCGTTTGTTACTGTTACACTTCAGAAACACATGTTCACTTTAACACATCTTTGAAGAGAGAGTCAAGGTCACTGTTACACCACGGGTTCGACTGATGACGGAAGCCGTTTTTTTTATCGTTTTACTTTTGCAAGGAGTGTTTCATTATATAAGTCACAGCCCTCTCTATATAAATTATCGATTTCACTTTGGCGCAAATTACACGTTTGTATTCTATCAATCATTTCTACCAGCCCGTTGTTTTCGATAAACTGCGCTGGTATTGAGTCGAAATTAAACCTCTTTCGATTTTTTGGATTATTATAATTGTCAGTGCACGTACCGTTGGTTTTGTTTATTTCATTATTGATTAACGTTTTCACAGTCAATATACAACATAGTACATAGTGGTCAGGCATTGCGCAATCCGGTTTAATGTCGTACTTATGGCTGGGGTCTTTAACGGTATGTACCTCGAATCTGTTAAATGGACCGATGTTCGAGTGAATATGTAGTCTACCACTGCTTTCACTTTAATCTTTAATAGAAATTGACGTGAAATGGTCATATTCCGGAGAAATGCGTTAATTTAATACGCACAGTTTCGCTTCTCTTAAAATTATACAACTGATTCACCGTGCCTATGTTTTGTAAAGTCCATTGGTTTTCTGACATTCACATTATCTATATTAACGATGTTGTCGTTTAAATCCGAGATTCGTCCGTTTATGTCAGCGCAAAACAATAAGCAGTCCGCATTTGAGTGTAGGTATACAATGCCCGTTAGGTGATCAAAGAATTCGTCCACATGCTGGCCTCGTTCTGAGCCTGCATGGGGTAGATAACATACTGTTATAATAATTTCAAATGATGATAGTTTATTCTTAAGCTTTAGGCTTAGGATGCCTTCGAACGTTCTGCTTTTCAATCGTGTCTTTAATAAGAGTCGCAACGCCTCCTGATCAACATGTTGCTATTTTCTTTAAATGTTCCCTGTTAAACAAATATGGATTGTAGTTCTCTATTAAAATCGTATCCGTTGATCTTATAAGCAACACCATGCAAAAGGCAACACAGGCTTAATATAAGACATACTTATGATTTTTCGACACTTTATACAACGCTTTCTCACGCTTTAATAAAATCCAAACTTGTTTCTTTGATTGAAAAAACTTTTGCTAGAGAAAAATGTTTGTATCTAGCTTTAAGCACTAAAACAGCTTTTTTTACTAATCAGATATTAGATAATTACATCATTTGGACTGGTCTTGACTTTTGTGCAGCACTTACTTTTCTTTTGGATAACTTGTTTGTTGAATTTAATGGTAAAATATTTAAGCAAATTATTGGCGTTCCTATGGGTACTTATTGTGCGCCACTTATAGCTGACCTCTTTTATATTGTTATGAAAGCGAATTTATGTTAGAATTATCTAAAACTAAGCAAGTAGATTTGATTAATTGTTTTAACCTTACTAGTAGGTACATTGATGACATACTTAATTTAGATAATCCATTATTTGAACAATATATTCACAAAATCTACCCATTAGAACTAGTCTTATATAGATCGCGTATATCCAATACAGACGCTGCGTATTTAGACTTACATTTAACTATTAATAATAATTTGATCAAAACTAGTTTATACGACAAACGGGACGATTTTAACTTTGAAATTGTGAATTTTCCGTTTCTAGATGGCAACATCCCTAAAGGCCCTTCCTATGGTATTTACATTTCGCAGTTGGTACGTTATGCCAGAGCATGTTCGTGTATTAAAGATTTTAATGATCGTAATCTAATATTAACTAAAAAATTGCTAAAACAAGGCTTTTTGTATCATAACTTAAGAAATAAATTTGCTAGATTTTGCTCTAAGTATGGTGATTTAATTTCAAAATGTAATGTTTCTTTAAAATGGCATTTAAATAATGGAATCTCCCATCCATCATTTTACGGAGATGTTTTGAAGCGTGTCCGCAAATTAAAATATGTTAAACCAAATGTTCATATTAAACTTTTCAATTTAATTAACTTGTTTTTATCAAAAGGATACGATGCTTATGTACTTAAAAACACGTGTTTGATGGTTTTCGATTCACTATATCTTTCTTCCCTTAAAATTTGGAATCATTAGTGATATTATAGGCATTTTTCACTGTTGAATACAATTGTGTCATTGTGTCGTATGAACAAATCTGCATGAGTACTACATTATAGGCATTTGTCACTGTTTAATAAAATTGTGTCATTGTGTCGTATGAACAAATCTGCATGTAAACTACATTTGGACTCAAATCGTACATCAAATCATTTCTGTCTTCAGTTGTCAAAACACCTATATACTGTTTGATTCCTATATTGTCGCTTTAATGGAATTACCATTTGTATTCATTTGCTTCTTAATATTAAATCACGTAAACTTGTTTTATTAGTAGCACAGCCCGATTAATATTTTTATTTAGTACTGCCCTTGGAATTTGTTCACGTCATTATGTCATTATGGATTTTTGTGACGTCATACGACCGACTTTCCCAGTTGTAATCTACATGCATAGGTCATTGGGTTTATAACGTTCCATTTTATTTATATTTTCTCTCTGATAGGCGTTTCTTGTTTGATTTAATTATTTTTAATTTGTTTAGCAGTCACATAAACAACCAAGCTATGTAATATGGAATTTTTACACCCATTATTGCTGCTTCTTCCTGTATTTGCGCGATGATTATCTGAGATATTAACTCTATGATTCTACATTCTCAAATCTTTTCTATAAAGAAGGAATGTAGTTGACAATTGTTAATAGTTTTATTTGATCGTTCGTCAAAAAGTTGTAATTCTGTTA
Organism: Dreissena polymorpha; assembly: GCF_020536995.1. NCBI lineage: Eukaryota > Metazoa > Mollusca > Bivalvia > Myida > Dreissenidae > Dreissena > Dreissena polymorpha. The sequence goes on from NC_068362.1 coordinate 25,600,949, forward strand.
CTCTTGTATCTTCAATGCAATTGAGTAATTAAATAGTAATTAAATTGAATGCGTTTTAATTCCCTTTTATTATTGTTTAATTTGAGTTACAATGCTATGACGTTAAATTTTATTTACACTTGAATGTATTATGAATATTGCTGGGCCAAGTGTGAGGTTGAGCGCTCTATAACCAGGTTTAAACCCCCAATGCTTTGCATTGACCGTTCCAAGGCGGTGACCCCAGCTTTATTCATATTTTGTGTTTATGTTGGTTTGTATTGTGCTGTTTTGTACTGTTTGGGCAATCGGTCACTTGCCTTAAATAAAGGACCAACTAATTGTTTTTAATGAAAATTCAATACTGCTCCAGCAGCTGGAGTTTCACTTCTTTATAATGCTACACTATCTGGAAGCTGAGGCACCAAGGGGGAAATATGAACAGCAGTTTAACACTAGAGCATTCCCAGCAGAGCAGACCGACCCCGGAGGTGCAAGCCAGATCGACCGCGGCACACAAGTCAAAATGTTCGTAAGTTCTCTGGCACGTTCAATAAATACTAAGAACGCTGAGTTTTTTTTGTCAACATCCTTGCCAGGGTACAGACGTATTGTACGGATTGTATTGAAAGTATGCAGAATTAACTCATCATTTATCTTTTAGGGACAATAACCTATAAATTGTACACTTACATGTAGCTGCGTAATACGCTTATATCATCTGAGTTTAACTCATAATATTAAGTTGTTTTAAATAAATGTAACGAAATATATGTTGGTTTATTTGTAATTTGACACGACGACGCTGACAACTACCATTCCTGCCATAGCTAACTACAGTTTCCTTCGATACGTTGCGCACTGGAGTGAATGTTACGATATATTTGCAACAATTCACTACCCATTTGACATACTTGTTTTTCCCTTTTAAAATTGTGTTGTAGCATTAATGAATACAATTAAAAAGATGCATTTGTGTTTAATCAATTGACCCTCATAAGCAATTCACTGGCAATACCAATGTCGTTGCTGATTAATTTTCGTTCAGTATTTATTGTGTTTTATTGAATGTTAACATCTTTAGTATGATAAAACAAAATCAACACAAGATCAATACCCAACACTTCCGTCGCTGTTGTACATGTAGTAAAATACAATATAAAAACACAGTGGTACGTTAATATTATCTCAAATTATATAGAGGCGTGTCCTCCTGGTTATGTTTCCCCGACCGGAACCATTCCTTGCTCTCCGTGTGATGTAGGCTCATATTCACCGGTGTACGGACGAACACAATGTATGTTTTGTCCAGGGTCAAAAACTACGAGAGCTAATGTGGCTGCTACAGAAATAGAAGAATGTTATGGTATAATTGTTTCTTTTACACACTACAAATCAAAAACCCTACAGAAAACTCCAAAACCCGAAATAAATGGCAAGTCCTTTTCGGAGAACATGAACTTAATTGAAAACACATATTTACCATGCCATATAAAGCAACTATTGAAAGCACACTGAGAAATTTTCAATATAAATACATCCATAGAATTATAGCTACAAATAAATATCTCTTCAAATGCAAATTATCTAACTCAAATCTGTGTGACATCTGCGGTGAAAACATCGAAACTATAGAACATCTTTTTTGGGAGTGCAAACACATCCAGCCTATTTGGAATCAATTAGTATCTTTTCTTGAACAACAGCAACTAAACGTTAAACTATCTTTCTTAAATGTAAGTTTCGGAATTTACGCATTGAAATCAATAGACTGTAATAATATTGTGAATTTTATTCTTATATTGATGAAATATTTTATCTTTAACATGAAGTACAAAAAACAAGTACCACATTTTTATTGTTTTGTCCATAGTCTTAAACTAAAAATCCAGATTGAGAAAGAAATAGCCCTCAGTAATGACACATTACAAATCTTTGAACAAAAATGGAATCGGATTAAATTCTCATAATGTTTGTCCACTTATATACATTTCACTCTAATGTTAGTTTATCTTTTTTAAATATTTTTGTATATATTTTTTTTTATCTTATAAGATCATTGTGAATATATAACAAAACACACAAGTCCAGTATGTTTTCTTCCAACTTTACACAACTCATCATTTTTCATAACTATTATTCTGTTGATCTTTTCTTTTCTCTTTAAAAAATATATTAGCATATCTTGTATAACATGTCTGAACTTTATTGCTTTGTACAATCACTACGTTGTATGATCATATGCATGTATACATTTTATGTATTATATTGAATAAAAAAATTATTATCTCCTTTGTAGCAGCCTCTTTGTTGCTTTTGTCTCACGAACTATTACATGGTTTGGTTCACGTATTTTAAAATTATATAGTATTAACGCTTTCATGACGTTTATAATTTTATAAATACGATGTCATTTTATAGGCCAATGTATGGAAAATACACCAGACAACTATTTTTGAAAAAGATGTTCTGAAAATTTGTGTTTGAAAACGGATTTTCCAGAATTTTATTTGAAGCTTCGCATGTTTTGCTTATGGTCTTCATTTAGTGCTAGCTTGATTTACTTCATTTTTAAATACCTTAAATGTATAATGAATAATACCCGTACATATTCAGGACGGATTACTTTACCAACAAAACGAAAACAAAATTAGTATTAACAAAATGAAAAACCGGTTCAAGACAGTGTGTCATTGATTTCAATTTCAATCATATTTGCAGATGTCAAACATCCGTAAAATCATTTGGTCTTCTTGAAAACCTTCGATGGCACAACCGCGGCCTAAGTGTCACTAACAGTAACGTCACGGTGACTATTGATGACAAAGAATTATATTCTCCCCACACATGTACATTTGCTACATTGTTAGAACCGGAGGACTACGATTTGACTATTGGAGGTACGTAATTAAGAAAGAAAGCATTTATACAAGGTTCACACACACACGGAAGTGTACTTAAAGAGAGGTCATCGTTCCGTCGCTTTGCTTGAAAAAGATTTATTCTTTTAAAAATTACATGGTCTATTTTGTTATATTCAACCGAACAGGTTGTTTATGATATATTTCCTTTAGGATTATTATTCATTGGGAGTGTGACAGCTCTGAATCTCTGGGATGCAACTTCAAATGATGTAGATTTGTCTCCCGTACAGAAATGTTCAGATGATACTCGAGGCACTCTGTTATCATGCAAACAATATGAAGAAGTGGATGGCCCTTCGTGCGCAGCGTCAGTCGATGCGATGGTAAAATTTGCTTAAATTTCTAAATGCAATTATATCCTTTATTATTAAGAACAAACAATGATGTATTTATCCGTATAGTTAAGCAATAACAGTTAAAAGTTCAGCTGTTGTTGTCTATTGTGACGGATGATACAATTCAAACAATTCGTATACCACCGTCTTTATCTTCTTTCAATCAACAGATGTTGACAACTGTGCAAGTTCTCCTTGTCAGAATGGGGGTGTATGTCTAGATGGACCCGACACCTTCACTTGCACGTGCACGACTGGTTTCACGGGTGACAGGTGTGAGCTGAATTTGAATGATTGAGCGTGGAGCTCGTGTCAGAACGGCGCCACGTGCATAGATGGAGTAGATTTCTTCACGTGTCAATGCACTTCATTGTTTAATGGCGTGTTTTGCGAAATCCAAAATGCTACGCCATTACAGGATGTATTTGTGAATAAATGCGTAGCCTTGATTACAAACGGCCTTGTTTATGTTAGTTAAAATGATGCGATGACATGAATATTTGTTTTATAATAAATAAGAAATTATTTGAATAAATTCATTGAACTATCGAAAACTATTGACTCTGCAATTGCTTTACTTATAAACAGTTGACAGCGGTTGGACCGCATGGGGATCGGGGGGAAATTGCTCAGTCACGTGTGACTATGGACAACAAATTCGGGCCCGCGAGTGCCCCGATCCGGCCCCTGAAAATGGCGGGTCGAATTATACAGGCAACGATACTGAGATTCAAACGTATACATTGTCTGACCTTTGCGTCTATGGTAACTTATATTACCGTTTCTATGATTAATGTCATTTGTCTCATTAGAAATATTTTCCAATCAGTAAGTGCATAGTCCGAAATTAATAAAATAATGTAAGTACATGTGTATGTTATGTGTTTTTCAAGAACACTTGCGCTCACTATTAACATCCTTAAAAACAGTTGCTTTCTTTTAAAAAATGTGACGTTGATCCATCTGACCCTCTTCACGGGTCCATGAACTGTTCATGGAATGGGCAAGGTACTCGGCAATGTCTGCCGTTCTGTGAAGAGGGTTATGCCTTCGACTCGGAACTGTTTCTAGACAACATCGTATGCGGTCCAGACACAGGCTATGAGTGGAATATCAGAAATAATCAAAACCCGAATGTGCACATTGGCACACGTACAGGTGATATTACAGGCCTGACTTTTCATAGATACATGAACATGCCCTAAATAACTTTATGAAGATGGACAGTGTAAATGCGCAAGCACGCGTCGATTGTTTTGTTGATTTCTCATATGAACATGTTTTGTCGACTGCATTAAGATGTTGTTGTTATTTCAGAGAACAAGCTCGCCGAAGGAAACACTCTGATTTACTCGGGTGAGTACAAAGACCTTACACCGGAAGTGTCGGTACGCGCCTTGACGAATGTGTCAACTGTTCAGGCTGGGGTGGACGGGTTACATTGCGTTCAGAACGGACACTGCAGTATGCGTTCACTGGAGATGACCGGTATGATGGCGGGTATTAAAGACAGTCGACGCCACGGAAACACTGAACTGGTTGGGTTTGAAGTTGAGATATCGTGCATACCCGTAAAAGGTAAAAGGAGAACATTGTACACATATACAATCAAAGTAAAATAAACAGACGTTGGACATCAACTTTGTAAGACGTGTAAGTGTCATGAAATGTCTACTTTTCGCTTACTACATATACATTCAACTTTTGTATCGATGAACACTACATTTTAGATCCTCGGTCGTGCGATCATAAACTCGAGGAGGCCTACTATACTCTCCAGCGACTAGTGTACGAAAGTCGACTCTCCATACTGGTGGATCAAACGCGATATGGCATTGTCTCCAACGGCACATCTGTTGATGGAGAGGTTTCATGCCCGCCAGGAACTGTGGAGATTGATTTATTCTGTGGTAAGAAACAAATGTCAGTCATGATTCATATTTCTTAAACAAGTTCATTCAATCAACACGTAATACATCCTTAAATGAGTAATATAAACCTTAACGGGTTAAACAAAGTTTTGTTCTCAAAAATCTTCAGTTTAATGCGGCCCAGGCAGCTATCCGGTAGACTACTACTGCGAGCGCTGCCCACGTGGTACCTACAAAGAGGACTTCACGAGCCCACAATGTACGCCTTGTCCATCAGGCTGGACCACAAATGGACTGCAGACTCGTAACGCATCCTTGTGTAATGGTATGAACCAATTCATATTCCCTGATGTATTTGTAAAAAGTGAGTACTTTATGAATATTTCTTGAAAACAAGCATAGAACAGACTATGCCTGATATATGTTTCAGTTCAACTACCAAGGCCCGAAGAACATGGTCAAGGTAAAATTATTTTTCTAGAAGCAAATGTTGTATACAGTAGCGCGAGCATAATACTAAACATACTACTAATACAAATACACAACGCCGTTGGACTCATCAATGTCAAGGTTGGGCTATTATCATTATGCATGTTGAATGGTATGTTTTATTAATCAACACATTTTCAAATACAAACATCTAGACAGAAATATATAAAATATTAACACCCAAATGGTCTTGATTACTATTCTAAGTTGATACTTTTTTTAATAAGCTCCGAATAACGAATACAAGTATTCATTTTATAAACAGTATGTCAGGTCCCGTTATTTTTATAACAACCGTTGAAATAAAAAATGAAACCGAATAAACATTTAATAACAATTGCAAAAGAAAAGATGAAGGAAAGTTATGTGTACCTTATGTTTTGTTTTGATTGGCACTTTGATTTAAAGCGAAACGACGTTTCCGACTTGTTCTTATTTGTGACCAAACATGTATTAGTGTATTGATTGTTTACATGTGTGTTTATAAATTTCATTTGATCGTGCATACCATGTGTTCGCCTACCATATTCTTTTCATTTTAGTATGGATAGTTACCGTATCACGTGCTGTTGCCATAACATTGGAATTAGCAGTTCTCGTTTATTGCTACATGCAACGCTGCAAGCATGCTCGTCGGTAAGTCGTGCTACAAACTTTTGGGGGATTTCTATTATATTCGGATTTCATAATTCGTGTGCTGTATACTCACATATTTAACAGGAGAAGCAACAATTAATGACTTACGAATTACTTTATGATTTCTGAAGAAAGGCGAAGTATATTTAAAGCAATTGTCCATTCAAAATTATGCAATCCCTTTGAAAGAAAACGACTTAAATGTCAGTAAAAATATATTTTAAAACGATTAATCATGCTATGTTCGAACGCCTGTTGAACGCCTTTTGATTGTAACGAGATGTATACTCTGTATTCTCTAGATTTACTCAAAGGCATCCCACCTTATCGCTTGTATAGAAACAATAAAATATACTCGCAAAATCTTTATAATTCGAACAATTTTAGTGCGCATGTTCATGTTTTGGTTGAAAAATGCTTCATGAAGATACATTTTGCAAAGTTGTTTTATACCAGTCGGACTGTTGCTTTTAGTACTCTTACGTTATGAAATGGAAAAAAAGATACTCGTTTTTTGTATTACTTTACATCATTTTATACAGATAGTGTGTTCATAGTGTGTTGACCAAATAGTACGATATAATACATCACTTGATTTGCATTGCAGACATCCTACCAAACAAAATAATACTGTAGAGGTGTTAGAAATACCGGAATTTCCGGTTTTAAAGTTAGTAGTATATTGTGTGTTTTAATATTGAAGTATTGTAATCATTATATTCACGAACTTCCATGTATGTATATTTATTACGCGTATTCATATAATGTCTATCCAATATGTTTAATTTTTGTCGCGACTGATTGTGTTCAATATTCGAACTAAACACTGACAATACTTTCAGTATATGAACTGTTGTATAATATCTACTTTCCCCGTATAACTCAACACTTGCTTGTAATATACCACAATTTATTAACTATTATAACAAAACTAATTGCACTGAGAGTTCGTTAACTGTTCGTCTAGCTCCGGGTGTCTCGTCACTGCGTATGTTCCAACGCGCTTCCTGCAGGTCAGCCACAACTCTCCAGGTCAGCCATAACTCTGAATAGGAGCGTATGGCACGTATGGCAGACCGTCTGCCAGACGGGTCATACATATATAACCCAAGTCGATATTGGGATTCAGCGAAAGCCTCATTCAATAGTTTGATGGGCTCAGCTAGAACGAGTATGACCGTGCGTCGATAATCTGCATCTCCTGGCCAGATGACTCCAAGAAGCAAATATCTGTAAATATCTGTATAATTGATCATGTTATGTATTGTTATGTATCAATTAAAAATACATGTTAAGGGAAAAGACTAGCCTTTAAATACGGTATCATTTTAATAACTGGCAAAAAGAGACCAATATCGGCACATCATGTAGTTGTATCTATAGATTTGACAGAACCAAAATAATCACCAAAAAATGACAATTATAAATAAAATAAAATAAAAATATATAAAAGTCTAAATACGTTCATGCTATGGGTTATTTTTTATTTTGCGAAGTCAATTACTGTCGTAAGTATGTGCACCTAGTACTGCTAAACCTGTCTTACCTAAGTGAATTGTATGTTGTTTAACTGATCGCCGTGGCATGACTGACACAGTTGAACATCTAACTAAAGGTGACAATAAGGTTCATTGTTTTCTCTAAATCATTCGTGTTCTTTGTAATTTCCAGTAATTACGGGGACACGAAAAACCTGAAACTGTCTTTCCATTGAAATCAAGAGCTTGTTTGCCGCAAAAATGCGTTTTCTTAAAAGGGGAACCTTGAATAATACTTTAACATACCAAAACGTTAGATTTGGTTCTTTTGGATTATAAACCAGCCATTGATTTAAACAAGAAGCCTGAATGAAACAATTGTACACATCACATGGGAGAGAAAGGAGAGAAATTGGAGACAGGAGTATATGATACTCATAGAGTGTGTGCATACAAAATGTGACCATGACTACAATGTCTTGTTATCAAACGATGTATCGCAGGTGCGTTAGTTGATTGCACTGAACTTGAATTCTTCGTGGTTAAACGTGTTTTTATTTATGTGTCACTATAATGCTGCTTTTGGAACATTCCCAAACGTTTGGTTGCAATAGCAGCATGAAAAAAGAATATAATTATATCAGTGACTAACATAACCTTGTTTACTTCACCATTCACAGTGCTAGTTGCACGGAGATTAAGGCATACACGGCGCTACAGCTACTCATTGATTCATGGAACAGACACATAATTATGAAAGTTCACTACGACTTCATAGCGGAGTCTTAAACTTTTTTTAAATGTACACAAATGCTGTAATTGTAATATGTACACCTGTTATTTATCACTTTCTTCATAACTCTGTTGTGCACGGATGGGTTCATTTATTACCAAATTCTGTTTTATTGTTTTGAAAGATCCTAGTTCTATAAAAAGATTGCATAGTCAGTCTTTTGAAAAACTTTGTTTTAAATATGAATTGTCATAAGCATGTTAACATCAATTTTTACATAGTCAGATTTAAAGCAACATCAAAAATACGCTCACACATACATGTACATTTACGATCATAGGAACTTTATATATTTATATATTATACCACATTTATATAGCGCCCTTTTCATACACGAGAGTGTGTTCAAAGGCGATTTACATTTTTTTCCCCTGATCCAGTGATCATAAGTCATAAGTCGTCCGTTAACATCTTGGCGCAATATGCAGCCACGGCACGTTGGCTTATTTTCCTCACAGGTACCCATTTATACACCTGGGTGGAGAGGAGCAGATGTGGGATACATTTCTTGCTCAAAGGCGGGATTCGAACCCGGAACCTCTCGATCCCTTAGCCAGCGTCCTACCACTGCTCCCACAAGACCAAGATCTTTAAGACTTTATAGTATCCAATTACTTTTTGTCATTACCTGAAAACAATTCTTGGCATTATGGTGTTTACATATCATGCAAAGACAGTATTTCCGGTGATTGGCACGATAGTTTGCTTTTCCACTATCACTGTCAATTGTGTTTATCTCTGATTCCGGCTATTCGCTGATGACGCCGTTATTGTCGTGATTCCAATTCCTATTTTATTATTCAACATTTAATTAACGATTGCTGCACTTCTGATAACGTTACTGTGATGGGCATACTGATTGTGTATATTGAAAAAAAATTAAGATCACAATTATGTGTTTTACAAAGTAAATTAATCACGGCTTATTTCATCAAAGAATACGTACTTGCTATTTAAACTAAGACGGGAACTTAAGCACCCATAGGTGGTTAATTTTTGGCAATAAGCAAAATCTTTATAAAACGTCATCGTCTATCGAACTACGCTACACAAATAGTGCAGATGTGTTTTGTTTGATATTAACATTGTTAAATACTAATTATCTCGTATAAAAAATCCGAAAAAATATGTACGTGATACAAAAGGGAACCCCGTGTTTTTTTAATGTGTTTATTCGTGTTGTGCACTACACGTGTATTCCCGATTAATTCGAAAAGAAAATACTAACTTCTACCGACGTTTCATAAATATTTTCGCATTGCTTTAAATCATTGGGTAATACATAACATGTGCTCCTTGTTGTTTTTGTAATTGTGTCATGAAAACTTGTTCCTTGATAAAATATGTAAGTGTTTTTTTTTTTCGTTTATTAAAATATTCAAAACTTAATGGCATTGGCTGCATTTTTAAATAGTTAAACATATTTAAAATAAATAAACATATTAAAGAATCATGCTTACAACATAACTGTTTTTATCAAATGCGTAAGCACACAGAAAACGTGTTTAGATAACAATCAAGCATCATACAAACGGCGTAAAACACATAAAAATGAAATGTATGTGTTACCTAAGCACATTCAAAGGAATAAATCTTACTTTTACTGATACAAAAACCCTGTGCATTACAGTATTAGCGAGGACAATAAAAATCGTTAAAAATGCATTGGATAAAATATTAATGTCACAGCTCCCCATCCTTACCCCTCACATAAAAATGTGAACTGTGATTGTATGTATTCACGCGTCTTTATTTACATAACAAATATTTATATTTGCAAGCACACCCCATGGCCTTGTTCTCATCAAGAACAAAAGTATGTATTTATTGTCTTAAGTTTTTATTATTATTTCTAACTATAATGAAAAGTTCATGATCTAGTGCATGACATGTCCAAATTTCTTGAAGTCAGTGTGATAATCGTCGAGACAGTTAAACCTGGATTACTGCATTATTAGGTATTATAACATGACTATTTTGTCATTGCCACGTGTCATCTTTAAATCGTTGTAGTGGCATTCAAAATATGTACCCAATCGTAATTCAGTTCTTAGTTGTGAGCGAGTTTTGCAAGTCAGTCTGAGGTTAACAACGATAGCATCTGCTCTACTACGCTAGGAACGATAACAACCGCATCTGCCTGTTTATAGTTCACCAATGGTACAATGCAGTGTGTGTATGTAAACAATAGTGTAAAACAGCTTGTAAGACGACTTTGGCCAGTCTATTGTTTACCAACTTGTGCGACGATATTGGCCAGTTTATCATTGAAATCTGTACATATTGGCTGCTTTCATGGAAAACGGGGCTTAATGCATGTCAAATAAGATTAACCTGTGTACACTGATTAGCATGTGCAATGCGCACAAGCTAATCAAGGACTACACTTTTTAATTGTATGGTGTTTTTTGTCAAAAGGGAGTCTCTGGTACTGAGATTACAATTAATGCATATGCATTAAGCCCTGTTTTCCCAAAATGAAGCTTAAATTATTTTTTTATTAATGATTTGAAAAAAGAAACACATCTCGACCAGTGCTTTAAGACACACTATTTATAAATTTGAGTGGCTTATGTTCATTTTAAACTAACGATATAAAAAGCTATAACATAATTTTGAAAACTGAGTTACGTCTAAGATTATACAATAGCGAACCACTTCAGTGCCTTCAGCGCTTTGATTTGGGGTGTATCCTATACGCCCATAATAAAATGTCACTTGCGTTTAATACAAATATTAATTCATAAATATGCCGACCAGTCTCGCTCAGATCAACGTTGATACATTATAATTGTAAAATTGCTGTGAATATCTAACACGCAACTATACATGCAATCACCGCAAAATATAATGCCTACTAAATAATGCATACATTAAACAATGACTTGCAGTCTACATTGCATAGTGAGTTAAATGAGCACATTCTGACGCATACTTTTCATTATTTGTTGTGTACATTTAAAAATGCACAAACTTTCAATTTCAAAATTGAACCATGCAGATATTATCCACGTTCCAATTGATTAAATTACAGATTAAGAATGTCGAAAATGGGTATAATTCACATTGAATTAGCTCATGCCCGAAATTGAAACACGCAATACCGGGTACTTCTTACCGGCTTTATGAGCCAAAATGGGTACATTTTATTTAATTAGTTCAGGACCGAAACTGAAACACGGAAAACCTGTAATTAGTTCAGACCCGAAACTGGAACCCAGAAAAACGGATACTTATGACCCGCTTTAAAACCAAAATAGGTACACAAGATACACCACCCTGAAGATCTTAAGATTGTTGCATTGGATGATTTTGATTAAAAGAAGGATAGTATTGCATGACATGTTCTTGATTAATGAAAAGATTTTTTTGAAAACAATTCATTGGTATGTTCTTTGTATGTTTACAATATTACGAAATTGCTAACCACGCATAATACATTAAATTAAGTTTATGACTTAAATTAGCATGATACATTCTATAAATGAACATTTTATGACTATTAATTTATCATGTTTCAACGGCAAGAGGGAGTATTATGTTTCATGTAAACAAAATGTCAAGTTCTCTTAAGTTAAAACTGCAAGAGGAACTTGTGAATGTTAACCAAATTTTAAAGGCAAAACAAAACACAAAAGTATTACAAAAGCATGTTGTAACGAATGTATTATTTAACTACGAAAAACGTCTCAAACATGATATTATGTGCACATGAGTCACTTCAAATCGTTTGATGCCAATGAGAATTTGTACTTAAGATCTTTGTACGCGATTGCAAAAACATTCACAATTGTTAAATGCAATAATCATGCTCTTAATTGGTAATATTGGTTGATACATTAAGAGCGTCAATAAAACAAATGTTCCATTATAGCCTTGAGGTTTCTATGTGAAGAACCATTACAATAACATAATTTAAATCAGAATACAAGTTATTGATTCAATTGAAGTATGACATTCTACGCTTTGTTATAATACCCTGAATATATATGATAATTCGATTCAATCAAACGATATACATGTGGATTTAGTTATGATCATTTGTATCGCGATCTGAGAAAACTGGGCATAATGCATGTGCGTAAAGTGTCGTCCCATATGGACGACACTTTCCGCTTTTTTGACATTTTTCGTTTAAATGAAGTCTCTTCTTAGCGAAAATCCAATTTAGGCGAAAAGTGTCGTCACTGATTAGTCATGCGGACTTCACAGGCTAATTTGGGACGACACTTTACGCACATGCATGATGCCCAGTTTTCTCAGAACACGACTCATTTAATCACAAATATTTTCAAATCTCCAATTTATAAAGAAAACTTAAACGAAACAATTCATTGTTTAAAACGTTATATTACACATGTACATTTAATATATCCACGATATTTATATGAGGTCACAAAGTCATAACAGTCTGTATTCTAGGTAACCACTGGTTACCTTGTATATGTATATGTTTCAATATTTTGACTGCCTCTAAGTTGTTGTAAACGAGTAAATTCACATTACGTGTCGGTGTTGTTGAAAAGAAAAACAACAAGATAAGCAGTGTGTACAAAAGCAGTATCATAGGGTTAATATTGATTTACCCTTCACCTATAATACAATATGGTGGCCGAAAATATGATTGACTCAATAACCGTCCAGCAACAACAGCACCAGCAACCTTTTGTTTATATAATGTAATTATTACGTTTTACTGAGATGTTAAAGGAAAGCTCGGTCGATAATCCGGTCTATAGTTTGGAGTACGAGTACAACATGGGGAGCTCAATGTATAGCCATGAGTCATACATTTGAAACACAAGACGCCTGCATGTGTCCATGTGCCCTTTGAAGTGCTTGAAACTGTAAACGCTATAAAAGGATTCCCACTTATACGCGCAAGTCAACTTCCAGATTGCGTCAAGTTTCATAGGTGACCGGTATTGAATTGAAAAATTTATTATTTAGTTTGAAGTTTGACATTGATCTTGAACAAGCAGGACTGACTCATGCCTTCTACAAATTGTGTAATAACATTTTTATATTTAAGCCAGTTCTCCTGACAATCAGTTCAAGGGTATATGAGATGTGGAGCGGACAAGAAAATTGAGGCTCAACCATGACCTTGTGCCACACTTGCTGACTTAAATCATTTGCACATTATCTCAATAGCGTTGACATTTAATGAAAGTCCATCAAAAGTGATATATGGAGCTGAAACAGAGTGTGACGGAATGACAGAAAGACAGACTGACGGTCGTTGGACCGACGACCGCCAGTCCTATATTCAAAAATCCGCTTTGCTTAAGGGGAAAATACTTCGTTCATAACGGAATACGAGGAACGATCGAAATAAGGAAAACAATATTGCATGCTGATGTAATAAAAGATTATAAAAATCCATATTTGATACATAAGGCATTCAAATAAAAAGCTTTGGATTACAAAAGACTATGATTAAGTATTTACAAATTTTATTTGCTTACCTGCGTTTGAATAATTAAATAAACAACGTGCGTATTTGCCATTGAAAGGTAAGATTACATTTACCTCTAATTATGTGCGTTTATGTCCTTTTAAAAGAGCACCGAGGTTTGTATTTCGTATAAATCGCAGGCCATCAATAATTCAATATACGAAGCTTGCTTTGAAATCCAACTTGCGACGAACAAGGATAAAAACACGAAGCCGCTACACGGAATTACCAATAATCTACATTTATTGAACATGTATAAAAATCAAACAGTAAACAAGCGATCGTCATACACCGATGGTTAGCGCTCCAATCAAGGATGGACGCTACGAAGACTTGCTTATTGGCACTGGTGTGCATTTTGATGCCATGGCATGGACACATTTTCTTGATTCAGTCTTTCAACATAGAGGACGACGTAAGTTTATTTTTTAATTTCGAATTTGATTATCTTTTATAGGTAGAATTGCAAATAAGAGTTAATATGTTATATAATTATACAAGTACATTAATATTAATTTTCAATATGACTAAACTGTAATTTGTGATAACATAATTTAATTTAAGGCGATACAACAATTATATTAAGGCCGCGACATGCGAAAATGCTATCCTATCCGCTGTAAAGTCAGGCATGGTTTCAAGGTCGCATATGAGGACAGGGTAACTCCTGAACAAACTTATGATTACAATTACTTCGTAGTTCTTTTTAAATACTTAAAATGACAACCACATAAAATAAATGGACAGTTTAAATTAATTGGAGATAGCCTCTTGAGTGAAAAACGCTAAGCCTACTTGTGGCTGGTTTGATTTCGGATTTTAAGAAATAGTTAGATAGACCAACAAATACTATAATAGTATATAAGGGACGGTACTACTAGCCCTTCTCATAGAAGTTGAGTAAAATGGCGGGCATCTGGTTCAGTGTATCACGTCCTTGAACAAGTTCACGCAGGTGATTCGTGATAATATTACTAAGTCAATTAGTTCAGGCTTGATATTAACGCTTGAATGACATTTGAATTATATATTTGAGCATTTTACTATTGAGGCGGCTCGAAAAGTTGTCTTCATTTTCTCTTTTGGGAGTTTGAGGAGACGTAACCGCGTCGAGGAGTTCGAAAAAGATGCGGTTATAAACAATAATTGCGTACGTTACTTCAACGAATATCGAAAGTATTTCGTAATGTAAAATCAGCAAGGTAAAGATTACGCGTTAACATATCGCCGCATGCAGTAGCGTTCATGGGGTAAATATAAACTCGAGGATGTTGTTTAATGAGAGTATTAGATGCAAGCTTTTACATAAAGTAACTTTGTTACATTTAATTTGCAAAGAATTAAAACTATTTGATATCGTCTACTACATGCACTATATAATGATGTTTTTTTTTTCATGTTCGACTAAAAATAAACGCAAACGATTTATAACAAGTATGAAAAATCAAAGCAATTAAAAGATACAATTTGAAAGTGAAGTAGCCGTTGGCACAGGTCATGTAATGTAAACAAAGCTGCTAATACGGGAGTGTTCGTGAATACCAAAAAAACTTAATAAATTGAGTCATTCTTCGCTGGTCAAAGCAGCTTTCTAGTAGAGGTATTTATATCTGAGCTTCTGTTAAACGTTTGTACTGTCAACATTTCAAATAATAAACCCGGACCCAATTTAAAGATTGCCAGACTTTACCTTACGCTCGGGTTTATTGAACACGATTAAAACAAGCTCATCAAATATGCTAAACGCTAGTCAACGAGTGTTTAGTTATTATTTTTAATTGATTCTACTCAAATAAGTATCTATGAATAATATACCATATAGTATTTTCGAATCGACCATAAATAATAATAAATTGTGCATACTGCTACTCTCAATAGGAGCATGCGTCATCCTTACACCTGAACTAATGTTTGTATAAAATATATTCTAGTTATAATTTGAGTCACTTGTGTGACCTTTGTCAAGGCTGTGGTAAATTCATATTAAGTTCACTATATTTTACTTAACTCATTTGATTCCCGTTCAATGCAATATTCTCAATGTTTTAGACTCTGCACATATTTATTTGTTGAGAAAAGGGTTGTGATAGCCACAACAACAACGATATTCACTTTAAAAATGATCTGCATTAATAGGGATCCCAGTCTGCTCCATTGTTACTGTCAACACAGACGTGCGCACTGTCTGACCTAGTGAACGGAACAGGCGGTAACATCAGCTACTGTGACAACAGCGATGGTTCAACTGTCCTAAAAGCCACTGGTTTGATGTCACGGACCATGCAGAGAGCGGAAATAATATCCACATGACGTACCGATGTGTAGAAGGTGTATGGCGAAGAGAGTTTGGCACTGACACTGAATTAGCGATAAGTATGATTTTATGACGTATCCTTTGGGTCAAAAGTACAGATACGCCAACAGCAAAATAGAGAATATATGGTTGGTGACTTTTGATATCATGTGATATTAGACGAGTCTGATATGGCGTAGGAAAAGGCGAGGCTTGCCGAGCCTTTTCACACGCCATATCGGACGAGTCTTATATCACATGATATCAAAAGTCACCAACCATATATTCTATTTATTATGCCACATTTTAAAGTAAATAAGAAAATATTCACAAAACAAACAAAAACAAACAACCGCTAAATTCATTGATAAATATGCAAATTAGTAGCAACCTGATTACATCCGCTAGCGTCTATGCATATATATTTACACATAAAAAATAGTTCGAAAGTAAGCAACAATCAATCAAAATTAAACGCACATAATACAAAAACTGAAGCGAGAAATCGAAACTTAAAAGAACAATTTCTGCACTAAAAACACAATACCAATATTTTTTACAATAACACATTCGACATGTACTTCCAAGAGTACACACCAACCGCTATTTTCAAAGCGAATGTGTAGAGTGAAAATTTCAAACAATAAATACAATAATCAAATGGAACGGGATTTTAACGTAGTGCGCAATTTGGAAGTGATAAGAGTGATTTATTTTTCAACTTGTCCATCTCCGTAATATACGTTTAGTTGTGAGATATTCACAGTTTTCCCCAAAAAACAGGCCTTCACGTGCGAAGTCAAAGTGGGTGGGGAACGTGTATTTCGAGTCGCTGGAACTTCATAAAGAAGCTGCTTTTGTGCAATATTCAGCGACGTTACCAGCTGTGTGTTGGACGAAACGAAAATGCTTTGGTTTTGCATCGTGTTTTGAGACTGTCAGGGTGACATGATGTATTAATTGCTGTTTGAGTGACAATAAATGAACATGTTTGTGTTTGGAGATTGCTGAGGTTAATATCTTCACAATTGGGAAATCCCAACATAAGTTGACTGCCAGTTTGACCACTGATCTGCATAATATCAGTGGGAGAGCATGCTGAATCCCGCAGCTTCTGCACCATATGTTTCCTGGCCGAATGGTTGGTAAGTTTCATTGTTATGTATGCATGCTTAAACACACATGTTTCACTATTTGTGCCATTTTTTAACAACCATTCTCATGCTGATGAACCAATGATCAGTGCCAGTTGTTCTACTGTCGCGAACTGTTTATTCAAAATTGTGGAAAAATGAGTTGCGCACTGTTCGAAATTGTGAAAAAATGGGACACGCACTGTACCAAAATTTGAAAAAATGAGTCGCGCACTGTTCAAAATTGTGGGAAACATTAGTTGCCCACTGTTCATTATGATTTCAAAATTGTGGAAAAATGAGTCGCACACTTTTCATAAATAAATTTTTTTCAAATGAGTCACGCTCTGTACAAAATTTGTAAAATGAGTTGCTCACTGTTCAAATTTTTGCAAAAAAATAAGTCATGCATTGCTCATTCAAAATTGTGGAAAAATGAGTTGCGCACTGTTCAAAATTGTGAAAAAATCATGTCACGCGCTGTACAAAATTTGGAACAATCATTTGCGCACTGATTAAAAATGGGGGACAATTTTGTGGGGCACTGTTCATTCAAAATTACAAAAAAAATAAGTCACAAACTCTTCAAATTGTGAAAACACATGAGTTGCGCATTGTTCAATATTTGTAAAAATGAGTCGCGCACTGTTCAAAATTTGGAAAAAAAGGAGTCGCGCACTGTTTATTCAACATGGTGGAAAAATGAGTCGCGCACTGTTCACAATTTTAAAAAATGAGTTGCACACTTTTCAAAATTGTGAACAAATTGAGTCACGCACTGTTCATAAAAAAATTCACTGTTGAAAACTGTGAACAAATGAGTTGCGCGCTGTGCAACTTTTTTGAAAATATGTGTCGAAAACTGTTCAAAATTGTGTCGCCCACAGATCAACATTGTGAAAAAATGAGTTGCAAACTTTTTTTAAATTGTGAAAATTTGAGTCCCGAACTTCTTTAAATTGTGAAAATTTGAGTCGCAAATTTCTCAAATTAGGAAAACAAACACCTATTTCTTTAATAAGCAAAAAAAGCCCCGAGTCCATAATAAAAATATTTTAAGTTAAAAGAAATTCTTAATTATTTTTATATCATTTTGTATTAATAATATTGTGTCTATTAAAGTTGTAATTTGTTCAAGTTGTGCCATAAAAATGTTATTAAAACACTCTATTTTGAAATGTTATCTCCTGTTGGATTTGTTTTATTTTATTATAATATGAAATGTTTTTCTTTTAATGGCAGAAAGTTGCGACCACACATTCCATGGGTGATGATATCTACCAAAATTCTTGGCGGCACAGTTCTACCCTCGTCAGTTGCACTTGTCCGAGTCTTTCTCTGCCTCTTAACCAACTCGAGATATTCCCCCCCCCCCCCAACTGCATCCCGGCACAGCTTCACATCAACCCATCTAATTAATTTGTCGGAAAGGTACTGTAATACTTTTTTGTCGACATATTTATTTTTGAGAGTATTTATGTAATTGTTATATCTGAACATGTTATAAATCTATATGTCACTATTTTTTATAAAGTTTCAATTTTAATACAAATTATATATCTGGATTTTTATTTTTAACCCTTTGCATGCTGGGAAATTTGTCGTCTGCTAAAATGTCGTCTGCTGAATTTGTAAAATATGCAGTAAGCATTTTCTTCATTTTTTTCAAAGATTACTATCAGAATAGCAAACAGTTTGGATCCAGATGAGACGCCACGTTTTGTGGCGTCTCATCTGGATCCAAACTGTTTGCAAAGGCCTTCAAAATTCGGTTCCAGCACTGAAAGGGTTAAAGCAGTTATGCAATGAATGTTTGATGATGTTTTTTTTTCTAAAGGAATCTTTATTTTATTTTCAGGTTGACCACACAAATTTCCTGTTTGGTTGTGGAGATAGAATCATTTTTTTGTGAAAGTTTGATTTCAGACACTTAAAAATTGAAATTGTCATGTATTATTAGGCATGGCAGGCATTAGCAAAGCATCTCAATCAAGTATTAATTTAATACTTGATTGAGATGCTTTGCTAATGCCTGCCATACTATTAATTATTTTACTTTGTCAATGTTAATTCATTGTGTATGCAATTCACCTGTTTGCCTTGCTTTTTATATGAATGACACAAAAAAGGAAAGCATTTGTAAAGAATTAGTAAATTTTTTTTACATAATCTTAGACGAGATGTTTAGTGAATATTTGTCATAAATTCTTCTTTAACTGATCAAATTTGTCATATTTTATTTAAAACGTGTTAAGTATATTTGTGTTACGTTTTAAATGTTTATCATTACTGTTTTAAATTGTGTTCATCTGCAGCCAATGAATGGTAGCGGTGCACCTTTGTATTTGTTAATTTTTTTTCCATTGCTCATTTAATTTATATTTCCCTATAGATATATACTTAATAAAGTGTTAGTTTAGTTTAAAAAAAACAACTTATTGTT
Source organism: Dreissena polymorpha (assembly GCF_020536995.1). NCBI lineage: Eukaryota > Metazoa > Mollusca > Bivalvia > Myida > Dreissenidae > Dreissena > Dreissena polymorpha. The sequence goes on from NC_068362.1 coordinate 25,620,781, forward strand.
TATTAATGTTCTAACTTCTGAATAAAATATAAATCGCTGTTTGTTTCCATTTAAATCAAAGAAGCGACATACCACGCCTACAAAAAGTAGTTCTCAGAATGGGCGGGGCTATAACATGGAACGCTAAAAAAAATCATTGAGTAAACCAAATATGGGCGGAGTTTTAAAACGGATATTGATGGGCGGAGCTTAAAACTGTTATCAGATGGGTATCCGATAACACTTTAAAATATCATGTCAGCGTCTCCAACGTAAGTGCGCTGTCGTGGCATAATAAAAATAGATATCACAGCGGTGACAAAATTGTCACCGCGGTGACATTTTTGTCACTGCGGTAATAAATTAATCACTGCGGTGATATATATTTTGTCACTGCGGTAACAATTTTGTCACAGCGGTGACAAATTATGACTGTTGGTATATTTGTATGCCTGCTGTTACATTTATTTGTTTGGGTCAGTTTTCAACCAAACTTTTTGCCGCAACAAACCGAGATTTTTTAAAGAAAATAATTAAATATTTAACAATAAATTTAAATAAAATCAATACGGAAGAATAAAGAAACTTAATAAGCTTATTCATGTGTTTGTTCATATGTTTTTGTCCTTTAATGATTTTATTAAGTAAAATAATTTGAAATAGAAATATTGACCCCGCAGTAAATGCTATATTCGAAGAAAATGGCGGCGCAATTCGTTCAGAGAGCTAAAGAAATTATTTTATCATGCGGTAGAATTCTACTTGGTGATCAAAGAAGGAATGTTTTGAACGACTCTCTCCTTACCCTTAATTCGTTGTCGCTGAATGTTAGGAGAATGTGGACCGAACATCCGAGGATGGAAGAACTTGCTAACATCATTGTCCGTATGATTGAATCCATAGAGCAACATAAGAAGTGAGTTTTGTTTTAATAAATTGAATTAATGATTATATGAATAATATTGTTGGCACATACTTGCACATGGGTGTGTGAATAGGTCTCATAAATTAGTCACTGAATATTTGGATGACCATCATTTCAAATATATGGCTAACAGTGTTAATTATGGCTGATACTATGTCTGGATACATGTATTTGTTGGTTTGGGTAGCATAAGTTGCAATAATTCAACTCTCAGCTGTATAAACCAAAGCCGCCAAAGCAAAAATCATCAAAGGCTCTGGGAGTACGTTTATATGGACCAGGGTAGCTTATCATTTTATTTCATATGTAAGTGGGGACGAATCCAAATATTTGTTTTAAGAATATATTATGATATTGTCCATAACACTTGTCGCAACCTTCCCGCTCGAAACTGTTAGGTTGTGTCCCATTCGTATTGTTAATATGTCATTAAAACCGTCATAAACAGCTAGAATGAGATCCTCCGAAGTAGCAGCATTCTTTTTTGCCCAAAGAGTAAGTGACATCATTGATGAAGACATATTACTATTTGCAATACCAAGCATCTGACGTCCGTTTAAATTGTTTATCTGAAGAATTCAAAAACATGAAGGCAGTAAGCACAATTGCATTAATACATACCGTATCAGATTTTCAAATGAAATTTGCATTGTCAGATTTTCATATTCTATGTTCATTGTCAGGTTTCATACCTTAATATCGAACAGTGTATATGAGTCTTCCGATGTGCTGTTTGTTGATTGAGTAGTGTGTCCCTTTGGACAAGATATACATGCTGACTTCCCAGAACTTGGTTGATAGGTGCCCAAAGGACAAGCCGAACATGGAATCATTCTAGAACTTGATGTATAACCCGGGTCGCACAGTTCTGTAAACAAGATATGTGCTATTTTGTTTCCTGTGAAATGCACAAAAAATCTTAATTACGTGTCTTGTTTGTATTATTATAAGTCACTTACTGGTACAGTTCTCACGACGCATTGAGCCCTTCCTTAAAGTGGTGTGGTTCACAGGACAAAGGTTGCATTGTGCTTTTCCGTCATCTTCATTGTATTCACCAATGTTGCAAAATTCGCAGTTCCCCGTTGTCGAGTTCATGTAGGTTCCTTTTGGGCAAATATTGGTTTCTGTAAAAATGTTTGAAAAACAGTATTATTTACTGAAACATTTTGTATTTTATATGCCTGAACAAAGATTCAAACAAAACATATCGACATAACTTAACATGTATCACAATTTTCACTATTAAAGACAATAATTAAAATCAATCACTGCATTTATATCCATCTCTCTTATAGTGTAGCGGACATTTCAAATGTGTATTGTTACTTGTTTGGTATGCACCCCGTTCTAACGTGAAACCATTTATATCGAGGCTGCCGTTTTCTACATCTTTAGCTAATCTGTCACTTATTGCAGTTAACAGTGGTAACGAAATGTTGAATGCTTCCTGACTCGAGGTTTTTGATAAATCAAATAGTGTCGCGATGTCAAAAGTCACTCGAGCGTAGGTAGTTTGTCTCTTAGCTAGTCTTTGTATATAAACTGTAGAGCGCCGTTTCTGATTAGATCCACAGACGACATTGATGTTGTCTACTCTACAATTACGACCAGGGCATATTGATCTGTCTATATCATCTTTAATTCTGCTGAGGTATTTTAAGACGGCTTCCTTGATGGCGTTTTTGGTTTTTTCATCTGCACAGTTTCCTTGATAGATAAGCTCTGTCAGAAGAACCATATCGCCCCACATCGGACCTGGAAGTATTTTTAATTTATTTGTCAAAGTAAACATATTGGGTTATATTTACGCAAAACGTTTACTTTGTTTTCGCAAGAAATGCTTCTTACAAATGAACTTTTCTTATATATGGAATTGCTGAAGACCAGCATGTATTTTTTAACGTATAATAAAGGTATCTAGCTCATTTAAGTATTATGACGAGTGAAATAATATGGTCAAGAATTAACAAATTAACGTGTTAAACGTACGTATGCAGTCTGGGAACTTATCCAACGGATACCATTTTCCACTGTCCTGGCAGCTTAGTCTACCAGTGAAGGAAAGACCAACGACCGGAATGTCAAACCCAGACTGACACAGCATAACATAAAGTGGTATGGAATCGATGCTGTCGTAGGTCATGGCGCCGTTAGCAGGAGGTAACAAGGGCGGACAACTCACAACTGAAATAGTTCGAATAAATGTGTTTTATCAATGTATCGTCATCTTACAGCTTTTGTGCTATGTCGCATGAACTATGTTAAAAGTTTGAATAACTAGGATTTTCAAACAACAAGAATAGTTGGATAGTAGGTTAATTGTCTACCCGATTGTAGGCCAGAAAATAATTTTATGTTATAGTGTATTTATTAATTGAAAGAAATTTATATAATAATCGTACATCACATAAAACTGACGTCTCGATTTGTGATGAGTTTTTTTTTTAAAGAACGTATAATTTTACAATATATAACTGGATCTCATTGCACATGTATTCGTTGCGGTCGTTTAATTTTTTTTTCCTGTATTTAGTTGAACTTTATGATTTTTACAATGTTGGATGTCAGCTATTTGTACCGTGTTTGGATTATGTGGTTAATAAAGTAAATATACATACAAAGCCGTTTACTTGGCCCCGACATAACACATATATAACCTGGATTATTGATACATTAATTATGTTTGACTCCATGAAAGTATTCTCACCATTGCATCGCGGTTCCGCAGGTCCATTCCATTTCCAAACTCCAACTCTAGAGGTTCCATTACGTTCACAAGACATTGTATTTGTCCCGTTCAGTTCAAGGTTAAGTTCGCAAGACAATTCACATTCCACACCATTGGTCTAGATGGAATCGGAACAATTGTATCTAATGAAACGGGCATCGCTTAAACTATCCGTCGGGCCGGAAGCGCATTTTACGACTGTAACAGTATGATACTATTAAACGTATGTTACTATTTATATAAAAAGTTGTAGCTATATAATTTATCGAATAATACAAACTTAAAATGAGTTTTAACGCATACCCAAAGGACATTAAATGATTTGGTCTTGTTACTAAAAATCAGTCTTTACAACGTTTTAAATTGACGAAAAACGTTTTAATATAATAATTTTATACTTATCTTGTAATTGATATTTACAAGTTAAACTACTCTTACAATTAATTTTTTTCAGGTACATCCTTCTATGATGGTATATATAACGTCATTATTAAATACAATTTGATTTTCGAATTTATTGTTTAAGCTGTTGAGTGAAAGACGAATGTTTCTTATTATTTCTCAAATAAAATCAGCTATTTTCAAATAAATATATTTCACATACGTTTTACTTCAACGGTTACGCGGCATTCTGACAATAGCGGATGGTAATTTCCAGCGGTGTCGGTCACACGATATTGGATGATTGGATGATGTAAATTCCCTCCTTAACCACATCTCCTTTATTAATGTCCGAAAGCTTTACAGCTTTCAGGTTGTGATCAACGTTGTCAGTAACTAAAGGGTCCGTCCAATCCAATGACGCCTATGATGTGCCTCTAACAGCGTAAACCACGTGATGTGTGCACGTGATAACCGGCGGTTCTTCGTCTGCATGGCACAAAACCAATAGACTCGATTAAACGCAATATACAAGGAACATATAGTTTATTATAAAAACATCAGGGCGACGATCAAAATCAAATATATTTCCGATATTCAGAAACCACTAAAGCAAGGTACCTAAGCATCTAGCAGCTTTCGTCGTGTTTGACCATTTTTCGTCCGATTGACAGATTATGACGGATGAGCTCTCCAGTCGGTAGCCTTTATTGCATGAATTATAACATTCGTTGTCAAACTCGTAAGAAGAACTTCTACAAGAAACATATCCATTTGCGGGTGCGAAAGGAGCGGGACATCTTTTTCCTAAAACAGACAAACATATGCTGGGCGAGTATATACATATAACCAGAAGTGTTATTGCAATAAAATGAGAATAGTTTAGTCGACGAAGAATTGCATAAAGCGATATTGATACACACACTTCCGCAATCCGGTAGTGAAGTCCAGTTTATGATATCCCTCTCCCCCTTTTCACACGTGGCTTTGATAGGTGCACCAATAGGAATTCGAAAGCCATCTGTGCATTCAAACGTGCATTCGCTACCATACAAAAGATTGTATGTGCATTCACCTTTACGACGGGTTGCCGATTGTGATGGTTCAGTACAGGCAAAATCTAACGTGGATTTTTTTTGTAAACATATCATTTCAATTAAAACTGACTACGTAGGTAGTACATGTATGTTGATAAGCATGATCGATTGACGCCCATAAAAACAGTAGCATACCCCTTACATTAACAATTCGTTGCCATTATCGTTACAAATAATAAACCGTATAATATATAAATTTCAGTTAAGCACTTAAATATAATAAGACACTTTTTAAAAAGGATTATCCAGATCTTAAGCAAGGTTATAAGGCCCATGTTTAAAAATTAATAAAAAATTATGTGAGTAATGGTTCCGTTTATTTATAGAATATCCAATTAAGTTCAGTTTATTAATTTCAGTTTTTTTTTACATAATTCCACACAAGCTGTTACAGCAGAAATGATGTCCTTTTGGGTTATCTTAAGATTTTTGTAAATCAGCGGTTAGTTTTTTCGGAAATCCACCAACATGTTCAACAACTGCCACTACAATTGTATATCTACATATATAATAGAGTAACACGACTTGCAGCCATAACTCTGTAAACTTTGTCGCAGAAATATTCCTTCCTTTACTATCACCAAAATATTATTATAAGTGAATTATAGGGATTTCATCATGTCAGTTTAAATCAGTTAATAGTTTATATTTTGAAGACTATGTATTATGTATTAAAAATACAATTTGTAAAAATTATTACAATTCTATTCAGGATTTTCAATTCGTCACTTCATTATTTCCTACACAATCAGGTCATAACGATGTGCTCCAGTCTGAGATACCTCGGTTAAAATATTTGACTTTAAACTTTAGTGAGAACAAGGAATCAATTGTATATTTGTAATGGAAAAAGTCAACTTCTTCCAACTTTGATCATTTTTATATATTTTAGTATAATCCGTCACCTTCAGATAATTCAGCTTTGATATTTTAAATTAAATCTGCCGAACACATAAAGAGTAGTAAAACAATTATGTGGAACTATATATTGCATAGAGGAAAATAAATATACAATGATTTTTAAAATAACAATCATAAAGTTGAACGAGTATCTTTAATATCATCTACACTCTTCTTTTATTCATCTCTGAAAGTATAAGGAGTAAACTGTTTATTTGGACAATGCTGTTACTATGAATAAAACATATTCAGTTGATTACTCACAGAAATCTTTGAAACCAAAATAACAGGAATCCTTCGTTCCTTACGGATCTGTTATTGTGTGCGTACAATAGTAATTTTGACCGTCTATTGAGCCTTTGAAAGACCCTCCGTTCGTCGTGTTACCGGAGCAGGTAAAACTCCTACAACATTAGTCATTTATGTTTTTACGAAAATGTTATAAATGGTGTTTTCGAAAGTATATAAATACTGCAATATATAAAGTAGCATGTATAATAACTAACTGCATTGTTTATGTTTATAGCGAAATCAGAAAAATATGAATTGGGAATCAAAATGAGCCGTGAAGATAAATGAAAAATCACAAAACTCTTACTTAATCCGAAAGCCTGACTTGTATGTATATTTATGCATTATTAACTAAGCTCACACTCCATAAGAACGGAAAAGTGCATAACGTCAATGAAGTCTCGGGAAATATATTACAATTCAAAAGTATTCAAAGATCTCGACTAAACGGCGCGACTATGAACATTCGGGTCGGGTCAACAAATATTGTTTTCTCGGCATGTGTGCTTCGGATTTGTACTCTCAAACGATCGTTTATTATGAGAAAGAAGAATGTTTTAGGTATGAAACATACGGACAGAATCTTTGCTTATCGCAAGATGTTGCCTAGACAGTATGAATATATTTTCATCAGCACTCATGGTCAGTCCATTACCCTGATTGATGCATTTCAGAATATAGTCCGTTATTATTGAAATGCGCATTTCTGACACAATTAGTAGCGTCGTAGACACAACGACTAAACAGCTACATATGCTACAATTTTTTATACAAAATTAATTAATATCATGTCAAAATACTGTCAGTTGTTGCATAACTAAAGCGCAGTACTTGCATATTACATTATAAGTATATAATACTTTATATACTTGGCACATATTTAATCGTCTTTGCAAACTTCGTTAAACAATTAACGGCCTTTACATTACTTCTATACTAAATATCGCTGCATGAAGTTGTCAGCCACTTTATGAAAAATAAATGTTGCACTTTAACGGACACTTTGAACTTATTTTTAACGTCGTTATCAGTGTTTGACACCAGAATTATTATGTTCGTCAATTACATACATGTTTTATCATTTTTGTTTAAGTTCGTTTGAAAATCAACGATTGTTATGTACATTAATTTAAAACAGAATATGGCTGCAAAAAATGTCAGCTACGTGTTGAAAAATAAAAGTTTTGGCAATTGGTTACTTGCCTTAAATAAAGGACAAACTAATTGTATATAATGAGAATGCAATACTGCTCCAGCAGCTGAAGTTTTACTTCATTATATAAAATGGAAAGTTTGAATTTTGAATTGAAAGTTTGTATAACTTGCCAATTAGTTATGTAATCACCGTGTTTCTACGACCAATATCGTTTACAAATTTGCAAGGCATACACGTTCAACCACAAAAGACGCACATCTCTAGGATTTTGCTTTGTGAGCGATCCTAAAAAATAGTTCACATGCCCGAAAACATGGGTCAGCTATGGAATTACTTAATACCCCTAGAAACCCAGTCTGACGTCCCTTAATGAGTCACGAAAGACATCAATAGGAACATCAATATTGTTTATCTTTTCAAACTATGGCACAATGTCACAAAGTGGTATTGCATGTTTTCTTCTAACATAAACGGTGTCGCTACCTTATCAAGTCCTCTGCATTTTTGCATCATTATACGCTGAAATTAATAGCTTCTCGCAAGTGAACATAATGTTCAGATACTAACGCGCTAGGAAAAAAGTGTCAACTAACACACATGGGATAGCAGGGGCAACGAAGAAACGACATTAATGTGGATCATATGCTCCTGGTCACCATCCTATGGTCTTCAACAAGAGTCACACTATTGAAAAAAAAACGAGCACATAACGCAGCTAGAACTCATTAGGCGCGAACGTTTGTGAAAAGAAGCAAACAACAGCAAATTATGTTAATGCTGTCGGATCGCCTTAGAGTCTCGAATAGTCAACGTTTTTTTCCTGTGCAGTTCAATTGGTCCTCTACCGCGTTTGCATAGATTCTTACTACGTTGCTTTTGCAACAAGGGAAACTTAAGGAGATAATATGGAGTACTATCCATCACTTTATCTGGAAGATGAATCTTTGAGAATACTTCGAAAGACTCGCCCTCTTGAGGCATAATTGGTGTATATCTTCTTTCAACAAATAGATGCTGCATGAGAACGCTACCACGTAAAGAGTTGGGACCATGGTTCGGTTAGTCCAGGCCGATTTTGTATATATATGTTTTGCTGTTTATACAAATTTGCCTTAAATGACCTTTCGTCTTCGGCTTTCTTTGGTAATACATTTAATTGTGGTCTGCATATGAAACAATTATTCATTTCACGAGAGCTGCCTGAATGTAAACATTATCTCCCCTCTACTGACAAAATACAATTCATTTGAAAACATGCATATCTTCTTTCTGACGGATGTTGAGTATTGAAGCGTTTTATGTGCGTATAAAGTTCTGTAGTGCGTTCTTCACCGGTATAGACACCAAATTCCGATGTTGGGTCGGATTACATAAACGGTACACACCACTGTTATTTGTATAGCTTGCTGACTAAACTTTATGCATAACAATTAAGTAACAATAGGTTTTATGATCTGATCTAAACCACTTTGGAAACCCCATCTAATTCATTTGTACATACAACGCTGTGTCATTTTATCCATTAATCATAGTCTAATTCAAATAATAACGATTTAAAAGGTATGTTCTTTTGTATGATAAAATAATACAGTTTAATTTGTACCCTCGTATTAGTGGGATTATTTCCTAAAGTTAAACCGATTGCGTCAATAATCTATTGGCCCACTTAACCGACAAAACTCTAAATTTAGACAGGACATCGTCTTTATAGCCTACACAGTGAAGGCACAGTCAAGAGATATTGACACAGATATGGTTTCGCATGGATAGTAGAATGATTTAAACGCGCTTTATTTTATGGAGAATTTTTTTGAAATATCATTATTTGTATTGCGAATGTGTTATTGCAATAGAAATACGGCCAAGAAATCAAGACTGTATTGGCGAACAAATAAAGTGTTTAAACTAACCTGATTTAACTCAAGGGTATCGAATAAACGAAATATGTGTGTTTCAAAATAACATAGATTTTACATATTTGAATTTCTGTTGAGTTTGACTTATACCCGAAAAAAACATTAACCTTTTGTCTCATTGGTATAATTCTCTTGAAAAAAGCCCGCATCATTTTTTTTATTGATGAATGAGCAATTTTAAAGATTTTAATACTGATAAATATATATATTAAGAACTGATGTTTACCCTAACTTTATTTTGATGCTTCAATTTGATCAACAGTGACATAATTTATATTAAAATAAATTACCAATTATCCAGAATTCGTTAACTGAGAAAGTATATTATATTTCTGATAGATTAAACCTATAGAATCCAATACAGATGTTTTGTCCTGCACAAGCATGAGTGAGACCTTATTTAGATCTCTATTTAAGTTTACCGATTTTCAATCAGAATGACTAAATCATAACACACGCAACTAGAACACAAAACGAAATAAATGACACATTCCTTTTGTAATGTATAATGCTTCTTACCTTCCTACCACGTTTCCAGTGCTAGAAGGCTCTGTCCAGGAAACCGTAACTGATGTCTGACGGCGTTCGGCGTAGTATTCAGCTTGTATTTTAGAAGGTGGACACTGAGTGTATGAAGGAGGTGGCCTTAAGTCCTGTACGTCTGATGTTTCTGTAATCAAAGGTAGCAACGTTACACATTAACATAGGCTCATGCCCCCTTTTTGTCATATGAATACTTTAAATAAAACTACTCTAAACAGAGGCGACTCACTGACTTTGCTTACTTCAGTAAATGTTTCCTTTAAATTTGGAATTTATAAATGTTAAACAATAATACAAATTTTAAATAGGACACTCGTAAGGTTTTGGAAAAATCATAAACCATTGGTATGATATTAAGGAATCCCGCTAAAGCATACCAACCTTTAACCACTCTTTCACAAAAAAATATTTTATACTTTACCACGTTCCTTTCATCTTAAGTCTTTCTCTCAGTCTGTCTGTATATCTTTGTTAAAAATATCACAGGTCTCACC